>NW_005877571.1:0-8521 GCF_000147115.1 Myotis lucifugus
TTTTTGGAAAAAAAAGAGAAACGACAAAAAGGAAGTCACGCTGCGATTCGTCTTTTCCCAACCACGGTACCCCGAGCGGGGAGAGGAGGTCGCCTTGTGGCTCTCTGTGCGCTGTCAGATGCCGCTGCACGCAGGAACGCAGGCGCTTTGGACCAGGAGGGGATACAAATGCAAGACTTCCTGTCTGCAACGGTCGAACCATCACCCTAGCTGGTTTGGCTCAGTGGATAGAGTGTCAGCCTGCAGACCAAAGGGTCCTGGGTTCGATTCTGGTCAAGAGCATGTACCTTGATTGCAAGCTCCTCCCCAGCCCGGGCCCAGGTCAGGGTTCGTGCATGAGGCAACCAATCGATGTGTTTCTTTCACATTGATGTTTCTGTCTGACTTTCCCTCTCTCTTCCACTCTCCCTAAAATCAATGGAAAAATATCCTCCAATGAGGATTAACCAAAAAATAAATAAAAAATAAGAATGGAACCATCTCGCTGGAGAGAGGAGACCGCATCTTCTCTCGGGGAGGCTCACATTGACCCCAAGCTGCGTGTCATCAGCGCCAAGGCAGGAGGGCTCTCAGAGGACAGCAGAGAACTCTTCACACAGGAAGAAAACGTTGGACAGAGAGCATTTCCGGGGACAAAAAGGAACCTGGATAAGACTAGAGAGGAAATGAGCAGGAAGTTCTGTGTAGAGCCGCAGAGCCGCATTTTGAGAATGAATGAGAAAAACACCAGCATCTTCCAGGGTGGCTCTGAGTGATGACGTAGTGCCAGGCACCCGTTGATTGAATTATATCAATAATGTCTCTATTTCTAATCATCCTGGGAGGGAGAGAGAGTTGTCCCAGACACCACGCCCCTCAGTCCCCACCCTCTCTGGGCATCCCCCTCCCCCACGGGGACTCAGAAAAGGCCAGGTCAGAAGTACAGCATCAAGACCTTGGGCAGCACAGTCTGTGAGCAGAAGGCAAAGCTGAGGTTGCTGGCAGGCACTGAGCCACGTGACCAAACCCCAAACCCGGCCGGGGGACAGGGCGGTGTTGGAAGAACAGGCTACATGGCAAGCATTTTCCTGAAATTTTCGGGGAAGCAGAGGGGCTCTGGGATAGGGGGAGCCCAGTCTAGTTTTTCTCCCCTATTCTGCCTATAGGTCTTCATACTGCAGCCCAGTCACCTCACCCCCTAGTGACCATAGCATGACTGAGAGGCAGGGGGTGGGAAGTAGGGGACTCCAGCAGCCCCACGCCTCTGCCCAGTACATCCCACATCATATAAGAATCCATTTCTGGCCCTAGCCCATTTGACTCAGTGGATAGAGTGTCAAACCGTAGACTGAAGGGTCCCAAGTTCAATTCTGGTCAAGAGTGCGTATCTCAGTCGCAGGCTCGATCCCCAGCCCTGGTCTAGACAGGTGCAGGAGGCAATCTTTCTGCCTCTCCCCTTCCCTTCCACTCTCTCTCTAAATAATCCATGGTCCTGCGGACTGAAGGGTCCCAGGTTTGATTCTGGTCAAGGGCATGTACCTTGGTTGTGGGCACATCCCCAGTAGGTGGTATACAGGAGGCAGCTGATGGATGTTTCTCTCTCGTCGATGTTTCTAACTCTCTATCCCTCTCCCTTCCTCTTTGTAAAAAATCAATAAAATATATTAAAAATAAATAAATAGTCCATGGAAAAATATCCTCAGGTGAGGATTAACAACAACAAGTAAATAATCCATTTCTATAAGAGCTATCCCATGTGTGTGTCTGCATAGGGCAAACCATCCTAGGAACCGATAACTTCCGAACCCTGTCTCTTCGATACTCAGCCCTCTCCTTCCCCACAGCCCAACCCGCTTCCCCAGTAGAAGCAGGCCCCACACAGGCACCCACGACGAAGGTGGGCTCTCGGCTCCGGCCAGGGACAGGGATGCGAAGTATGAAGGGTGTTCCTTTTTTGCTTCACCACATGCTTTGGAATCACAACTGCACTTTAAAGAGAATGCTAGATTGGTGGAGTTGGTTAAGCTCCAAGACAAATGTTAGATGTTTGTTTTTAAACCAGGCCTCCTGAGCTAAAAACCCCCACAAGCTCTGCTAGGGAAAACCTCCTTTTACAGGCATTCGTGGGCACGGCCAGAGGGCTCCTGACACTGAAGCAGGTTTTCTTTCCTAATTGAGAGACTCGGGGGCACGAGCAAAGTCAGGTGCTAGTGCCAATCATGTGGTCAGACTTTCAAACAAATTCTCTTTCCCGTGAGGTGTGCAGACGGGATGGACCTCCGGTGAAGAAAAGAACTTGTTTGGGTTCGGAGACTGGAAACGAGGGAAGTGGCCCTGAGAGCCTGGGTTCAACCCCTGACTTTCTAAGAATTGTCCTCAAGTAACCTCCCGGGTCAGTGGCAGTCCTGAAAGGCACCAACCACCACAGCAAGTTAAGATTCTGGCCAAACCACATAACTCTTTTAGTCAACAATCCATCAACAAGCCAGCAGCCCGCCAGGCCTCCAAGACAGAAGAATGCGGCAGTGAGCCTCTCGGGCGAATCTTTCAAATCAGGTGCCGGTTCAGAGCCCAGCCCTGCACTGACCTTCTGAGCAACCCTGGGGAGACGGCTCACCAAGCTCCAGTTCCCTAAT
Organism: Myotis lucifugus; assembly: GCF_000147115.1. Classification (NCBI taxonomy): domain Eukaryota; kingdom Metazoa; phylum Chordata; class Mammalia; order Chiroptera; family Vespertilionidae; genus Myotis; species Myotis lucifugus. Next base: position 2,616 of record NW_005877571.1, read on the forward strand.
CTGTGAATCCAAGGTAATGAGAATGTGCACACAAAGGGGGATTGTGAAGGTGAAATGAGAGGATATTTGTAAAGCAGCTCACACGGTTCCTGGCCATAAAATCTGAATGTTAAATGTAGTTAAACTAAAAAAAAATTTTTTTTAAAAGTGTAACAGCTGCCCTTCCCCAGGAACCCAGTCCTCAACTTAGATCCGTGTGATAACTTTTGAGCGGGTTCAAAAAGAGGGCTAGAGTTCCATTTCCAGGAAAATGGAATAGACATACGTTTCCCTATTCCTCCTGCATGTACAACAAAAAGCCCTGGACAGAATATAGAAACCAACGTAATAGACTGAAAGGCAGAGAGAAGAAGGCAGACTGGCTAGGGACTTCGGTACTCCCAACACAGTGATGAATTCCCTGGGCTTGTTATGGGTTTGGGGTTGGTTGGTTGGTGTTGTTTTGCCTCGTATATACCAGACTTGGAGCAGAAGAAGGTGGCAAAAAGACCAGAAGACAGACAAACCCCCAACAAAAGCCTTCTCTCTTTGACGAAAGAACCATGAAAAGGGAGGCTAGCAAGACAGAAAACTCGTGGACAGTCACTGCTCTCCTATGCCACAGGAAAAGAGCTGTGGCCCCACTCCAGCTCTGCCCGGGAAGGTTGAGTGGGGAGCAACTCTTCACCACCCTCATGAGGCTATAATACACATGGCAGTGTCACAGGAGGTCAAGAAAGGAGCCGGGAGCTTTATCCCCACTGGGAGGTAACAAGTCACCTTCCTTCAAGATATGGGTGAAGACCCAAGGAGACCTGGATGTCAAGTCCACGTGGAAATAATGAGGTGCCCCCCTCAGCAGAGTTTGTGTCAGAGGAGACCTAGTGGAAAATCAGAACTTAGTGTCTCCTAGCCATAATCAAGCCAACACACACCCCCTCCCATGACAGACTTAAGCCTAAATATATCAATTATGACATTAAATGCAAATGATCTAAATACACTAATATTTAGATCATTTACATCTAAATATATGCAAATGCAAATATATGACATTAAATACAAATGATCTAAATATACTAAAAATACAGATATTGAAAGCAAAAAAAAATGGGAATTCTAAGAAGGAATCAAAGTTTTGATAAAAGTAAAAAACACTGTAACAGAAATAAAGCATGCCTTTGATGAGCTTAACAGTAGACTGGGCATGGCTAAAGAAAAAAGTCTCTGAGCTTGAGGATATCTCGATAGAAACTCCCAAAACTGAAAAGAGAAAAAAGCCTGAAAAGAAAACAGAACTGAATATCCAAGAACTGTGGGACAACTACAAAAGATATATAACATGTGCAATGGAGCTACCAGAAGGAGGGGAAAAGAAGACAAAGAAACAGAAAAAAAACATTTAAGGCAATAATGACTGAGAATTTCCCCCCAAATTAATGAAACCAAACCACAGATCCAGAAATCTCAAAAACATCAAACAGGATAAATGCAAAAACAAATATGACACATAAGTATATCATATTCAAATTACAGAAAATCAAAGTTTTTTTTTAATGTTGAGAGAAGCCAGGGTTCAAAGCTACTTTACCTTTAAAGAAGCAAAGAATTATATCTTACTTCTCAGAAACCATGCAAGCAAGAAGGGCATGGAGTGAAATATGTAAAGTATTGAAAGAAAAAAATCACCAACCTAGAATTCTTTACCCCGTGAAATTATCCTTCAAAGGGAAACAATAAAGACTTCCTCAGACAAAGAGAAATTGAGGGAATTTGTTGCTAGGACTGTCTTGAAAAAAATGTTAAAAGAAGTTCATCAGAGAGCAGGAAGATGATAAAGCTCAGAAACTCGGTTCTACATAAAGAAAGGAAGAGCATCAGGTTAGGTAAAATAAAAACTTTTACTTTCCTTATTCTTGATAATAGTTTGTTCAAAGTAATAATAGCAGCAATGTATTAAATTATGCATGCTTGCCGAAACCGGTTTGGCTCAGTGGATAGAGCGTCGGCCTGCGGACTGAAAGGTCCCAGGTTCGATTCCGGTCAAGGGCATGTACCTTGGTTGCAGGCACATCCCCAGTGGGAGATGTGCAGGAGGCAGCTGATAGATGTTTCTCTCTCATCGATGTTTCTAACTATCTCTCTCCCTTCCTCTCTGTAAAAAATCAATAAAATATATTTTAAAAATAAAAATAAAATAAATTACGTATGCTTGTGTGTATATGTATGTATGTTTACGTATAAGTGAAATTAATGGCAGCAATGATACAAGGGACACGAGGGAGGAATTTGGATTATTTTGCTATTAGAAGGGACTTGTAGTACCTGTGAAGCAGCTTAGTGTTATTGGAAAGTGGACATGGATTAGTTGTAAATGTATGTTGCAAACTCTATTTTTTTACTTTAAAAGAAGTAAAAAAGTGAATATAACTAATATGCTAAGAAAGGAGAGAAAATGGAATCACAAAATACTCAGTTAAAACCACAACAGAGAGAAAAGAAGGAAGACAAAAATAGGAACAAAGATAAGGGTAACACATAGAGAGCAGTCACACATATGGTAGATATTAATCCAACTATATTAATAATCACTTTAAATGTCAGTGATCTAAATATGTCCATTAAAAGACTGATTGTCACAGTAAATCAAAAAATAAAACCCAATTATACATTGTCTAGTTAAAAAAAACTTTAAATATACACATATAGATTAAAAGTTAAGAGTAAAGAAACATGTAGCATGCTAACACTAATCAGAAGCAAGTGGGAGTAGCTATCTTAATTTCAGAAAGACCAGACTAAGGAGCAAGGAAAGTAATCAGGAATAAAGGCCTCTAATAAACTTTTATCTAAAACACTCCCGCCATTTTTATCTTGTGCTATAATAAGATGAACATGTCTGATATTCCCTATTAAGCTGTAAACTCCCTAAGGACAGTGTCTGGTTTATCTTTATGTATTCACTCACGGTGCCTACTATGATATAGATAAAGTGAGCAAAGAGTATTTGTTGAAAGAATAAATCAAGGACAAATTGAGACGATTTGCCCAAGACCTGAGGAAGCCCTTTTAAAAGTGAAAACTGTAAACTACAAGGTGTAAATGTACTGCCTATAACTAGGTCTGGTGACTCCTCATCATCACCTACTGATTGTGTAGTCTTGGCCAATACTTTAACCCACTGGTTCCCAACCTTTTTTTGGCCATGCCCCCCTAAGCATCTCTAAAATCCTGACACCCCCCCCCCACCCATGACACAGAATTCTGATTATTCAAAAAGTGAACTCCTGCCCTGGCTGGTTTGGCTCAGTGGATAGAGCGTCGGCCTGAGGACTGAAGGGTCCCAGGTTTGATTCCGGCCAAGGGCATGTACCTTGTTTGCAGGCACATCCCCAGTAGGGGGTGTGCAGGAGGCAGCTGATCGATGTTTCTCTCTCATCGATGTTTCTAACTCTCTATCCTTCTCCCTCCTCTCTGTAAAAAATCAATAAAATATATATTTTTTAAAAAGTGAACTCCTACTCACGTGGAGGAAGCTAAAAGGCCATTAACTTGGTCTAACCAAGCTTCCAAAGAACATGGCATCCATGAAAGAGAAAAATAAAAGAACGAAAGGACAGTTGAAGTACTGAAGAAGACATCACTAAGAAATTGTTTAAAAAAATAATAATATGAAGGGATATGAAAAATAGAAAGTAAAGTTTCAAAACAGATAATAGAGAACTGAAATGCATAAATGTGTCACAATATATATTTATGCATTTCAGTTCTCTATTATATATATTTATATATTGTATATGAGACCTGTAGAACCATAAGAAATGCAAAAAATTCCCTGTTAATAATTCATTCTTGAATTGCCCCCCTTAAAAATCAAATTGCCCCCCTTGTGGGTCGTGTGCCCCACTTTGGGAACTACTGCTTTAACCTCTGGATTTCTCCCAAAGGATCTATGAAGAGGGAAGGTGCAGTTACATTCTGTTTGCTTTTATTTTTCATTCCTACCACTCCTAATTCAAAGAAATTAAAATGAAGGTTGGGTACAATAAAACCCCTGTACCCAAGGCATATAAAGATAAAAGTGAGAAACCGGAAATCACAGACCGGAAATGGGGGGAGGTAAGTTACCTGGACCCTAGGTGAAACAGTCACTGTAATTGGGCTATAAATTAAGTACCAAGCTTCCTGGTAGCCAAGGCAAAAAGCAAAACCCACTGTGTTCTTAGGTCTCATTGTCAGAAAAAAAAAAAAAAGATCATGCCAGATAATCAGGAAAGACAAACCCTTTCCCGGAGCTGCCTTTTGCAGAAATTATCAAGTCATTCCTTTAAAAAAAACGGATGAGTAACATCATGGGCAACATCCTCAATTGCCCCCTCCCTGAACCATCAAGGCTGCAGGAGAGCCTCGAACCCAGACAGGCCTGCTCCGGGGGGAGACTGGAAAGGGCTCTTAGTAAAGACCCAGCCCCCAGCCAACCCCCCGCGCCCAGCAGCTGCATAACTTGGCCAGTCACATCATTATTTCATGTTGTCTGATTGGGTGTAGAAAAATGTTTGCTTAAAACAACAATTTTCCACTTGGCATTAGGCTGGGCTGTTCTTTCTGACAATAATCTGCCATTGGATTAAGCGCTCTGCTAAAACAGACCCTGTCCCCTGAGTGTAAAAACAAATAAGCCACGAGAATAGCATTAGTTTTCTGTTTGCTGTGGCAGAAGGGCATGGGCCAAGGTTATCTAAAAAGTCATCAACTGTTTGCAAATTAAAGAAAAAGTATTGCAAAGAGAGAGGTGAGAAGTGGGGCGCCCTCCCACCCCCCACCCCGACCCCCCACCCCCACCCCCACCCCCTGAGGAAACTCCACAGCAGAAAGTCAGGGCCTTTTGAAGCTGGTGATGAGGTACCTGAGCTTTCGTTATTCTATTCTCTCTGCTTTTGTGTGTTTATTTGTTTGTTTATTTGTTTGACCTAAGAGCATTGCCAGTTATACTGCAAGCTTCTGGCTATGAAAAGGTGATTACAGCCTGTAAAGCCCAGCCAAAGATGAGCAGCTCTTCCCTGGGGCTGGGACTCAGTGGCCCGGGCAGCCCAGGTGACTTTCCAGGGTTCATGCACAGGCCTCCAGTCCTGGCTGAGTGCATCCCAGAACCTGCAACAAACCTCTGACCTCAGTGGAGGGGCGGGGGGAGGGGAGGGAGGGGTGCTGGCCCTAGGGATCGTGGGCCTGGGTGGAGGAAGATGGACAGGAAAGAGGCAGGCACTTGAGGAGGGGAGGAATAACTTTATTGCGGAGCCAAGGCCTGCAGACATGTGAGTTAGCCCCACAGCTGAGCTGCAGGAACCACAGAATCTTGAGGGGTGGCCCAGCAAGGCGGAGCCCGGAGTGAGGAGGGGCTCGGCAGTGCAAAGGTGAAGGGCTGGGACCTGGATGGAGGGAGGAGGTCTGTAGGGGCCGGTGAACTTGGGGCATCCTCCCCTCCCAGAGCCAACATTCGGAGAGACTGTCAGTGAGAGCCCTGAGTGCGGGGCCTCTGACACCAGCTCAGGCCTGGAGATGGGCTCCAGCGACCAGAGGGACGCGGCTGAGAGAGGAGCTCGGATCTGGCCCCTCTGGACTCAGCAGCCCCTGCTCCCAACAGCAGCCAGCCTGGCCCTTCCTCCCTGTGAAGAAAGCAGAAGAAGAATGCGCTTTGATTTCCCTAAAACAAACACTGCGTTGAGTCAAGAGATAAGCCCAAACGTGGGTTGGCTCGGGCTGCCCTGTGCAAGGGAAGTCACACTTCATATTTCCAACATGAAAGCCGGACAAGGGCCGGGCCTGGAGCGGCAGTTAAAGCCGGAGAGGCAGCCGGCCCCAGCCTCCTTCAGGGACAGGCCTGTCCGCCCAGGGGCCATACCTGGGTGACCAGGGGCAGTGGTGGCTGA
>NW_005877572.1:0-8520 GCF_000147115.1 Myotis lucifugus
CGTGCAAAACACAGGGCATGGGGCCAGCTGTCTGCACTCTAGCCCCCCTTCTTCTCACCCTTGCTATGCATCCAAAGGGAAGTCACTTTGCCTCTCTGGGTAGACGATGGTATGCATGCTTGTTAATATGTAAATATGACACAGCTGTGGAAAAGAAAGGGAAAAAGGACAAATAACATTCTCATGAAGTGACTAGAATTATTTAATGCCATGGCAATGTGCCCAAGGACTAAATTTTGTGTGTGTGTGTGTCCCACACTTTGGGAAAACCTGCTGTAAGCTAAGCCACTGCAGGGGCAAGACTAGAGTCAGGAGAGTGAGACACTCCTCTCGAGATACAAGATTTAAGGGGATGACCCAGAAGTGATCTAGGTAAATAACATTCTAAGGTGTGATTTCTAGAAATCAAAATCAATGAGAAAATCCATGATAACTGGAACATCAACATTTTAATAAAGACAGGATCCACCTGTGTTTGCACAACTCAGTCTTATCTCATCCTAATCCTGGAAATATAGGTAGTGTCTGCTCATGGTGGGTATGGCAGTAGTAGTACTTTTCACATCTAGAGAGTACTCTTCAATTCCCAAGACATTATTAGCATCCTTCATCTGCCTTCATCTGCCCTGTGGCCTCCTGCACTCCCCCACCAATGCAGAGCCCTCTTTGCACCCACTGAAAGGTCACTTCTAGAACTTGGAAGGGAAACAGCTCTTTATTTTAGACTCTTCATTTCCTACTAAATTCACTCACTCATTCACTGTAACAGGTTTCTACTGGTTGACTTATTTCCTTTCTTATGCACGAAAGGAGCTGAAGTCTAAAAATCATTGTCCACCATGTGCACAGAGAAGCAAACAAAAGGGCGGGAAAGAAACACAAACTTTCAGAGAGAAGCAAAGAGGAAACACCACACTGCCCCAGAGAAGGAGAAAGCACCGGTCTGGGTCCCAGACTTCTTCCTTGTTCAGCTCCCCCATCTGCCCTTGGTGTCCCTCCAAACACCACCTCGCTTTCTCTGTAAGCTCATTGTTAAAGGTTTTCATTTCCTTTCAAGAAGACAGATGTAATGAAAAAGCCAAGCCCACTTTCACAGTCAGTCTCATTAGCTCACCCAGCACTCTTCATGGCTTCTCGTCCTATTCGGTGTGAAATTGCCCCTCTCCCAACCAAGAGGTGAAATTGAATTATGGAATTTGTAAAATGTGCCAGATAAATATCCATCACTGCTTCCTCTGCTTATGCAAATCAGCCCTGGGCATGTACAGATGCCCTTGTGCAGACTCCACACCACAGAATCCTTGGGACTGCTCTGTGCTTTCTGAGCTTCGAACAGAGCGACAAAACACACCAACGAGCACTCTTCTGCTCTGAGGGACTGTGATTCCCGTGACCAAGGAATTACGGCGTGGTCAGGGACTGAGAAGTATTACTGTTTGAAGAAGATGGTCTGGGGATTAGTGCTTCAGACAAAGGGCATATAAATCCCAGTTTTGCCACTTATTTGCCATGTGGTGTTGGGCAAGTAACCTAGTCTCTCTGGATCATTTAAACTCGGAATGTATAGAGTGGGAATAATGTCTTCCAGGCAGGAGTTCTGGGAGAATGAAATATGGTAGTGTAGATATGAAGGGGAAATGAATTGCGCTCCACAAACCGGGTGTAAGAAAGGTCACATTTGTTTCTCTGAATAAAATTGGGCCTAGTTACCAGCCTTCTGCATTTCAACAACAAACAAGAAAGTAAAAACAGAGGAAGAAATTTAGGGTGATCCCTCTCCCCAGTAGGATGACAGAAACACAACAGACTCCCCTCAACATATGAAAGCCCTAGAGGTCTTCCAAAGGGCAGAGCATCCACTTGGGAGGCTCCTGGTCCTTGCTGATATGCGCTTGCTCTGGGGAGGAGTTCTTTATTGCTTTCACCGCATGGTGTGAGAGCAAGGACTTTGCCAAGGCTGAAGGTCCTGGTGCCTGGAGCTCAGCCTCCTTATAAGCCTCCTCCTCACTGCCACTTACTCTGATGCCTGTCCCCTCTCTGGTGCACAGTGAGGACATGGGATGAAGGACCCAACACTCCTTCCTTCCTTTTTGCCTTTCTTCCTTCATCTCTTTCCTGAAAAGGGGCCTTGGCCTCTCAAAGCCAATCGGAGGACTGAACTCTGGGGAGTGAAAAGCAGGAGGAAAAGCACTCCCCCCACCCCCCACCCCGGGAAGATCCTTGGGGACCTGGGTGACTGCGGGTGTGGGTTTGGAACCAGCGATGTGGTTGACCCCAGGTTTTTCACTTCCTTAGTGGGGTGCACCTCAGTTTCTTGTAAACGGAAATAAAATAAAGATAAAAGTGTATTTTCTACCTCACAGGATATTGTGTCAATTAAGGAAATGATGTATATAAAAACAACATACACCACACAGCTATTCACTTACTTAACAAAAACAACTTCTTTCTTCTCCCATCAATAGAGCTGGGAGGGAAGATATATGCTGGAATATATATTTTCTTAAAATGTGTAAGTATAAAAGCAATACATATTATTGGTAGAAAAATTATAAAGTACAGATACGCATAAAGAATAAAATTTTCAGGATATTCATAAAGTCGCCAACCAGAGGTAAATCACCAGTAAGACCTTTCTTGGTATTTTCAGATCTTAACATCAAGTACAAATGCACATGTGTAGGTATCACTTACCCATGCTCCTCAACCTGCTTAAAATATCCTTGTCTTGATAATATTTTCAAAGGCCCCATGGTTTTCAATAGTATGGCTATGAAAAACGAATCTCTTATCCTGTCTCCTGTTGTTAGAACTTTAGGTTTAGAGCATTATAATTAATGCTGCAGTAAAACTGCTTAGAGCTGAAATACTTGCACGTCTTTAATTATTTCTTTAATATATCTTTCTGAAAGGGAATTGCTGAGTCAAACGTTTACATCTTCTAAAGGCTTTTGTTTCATTTGCAGAAATTCCCCTCAAATGCTTGTACCGCTTCCAAAAACACTCCATTGCAGAGCCTTTGTCCTAGGCCTACAACCACACTGCATTGTAGTATCAAAGACACACACAGCGACACACAAACACATTCTCAAACACTTTTCAAATTTACTTGCAAAAGAAAGGAGGTCAGTATTTAAGTTTGTGTTTATTTCAGCCTACATTTTCAGATGCTTCTTGCTTACCAACTGGAACATTCTTAAATTGCTGCCCTGTCCAGATGCTCTCTCTTGGGCCTTTTCCATGAATAGGAATGGTCTTGTCACTTGAGCTGTGTCTCTCTGAAAAATGACTTTTACTTCTGAGCTTATGTCTTCCCATGAAACCCCAGGTTAATCCCCAGATGTCCAAAATTATAGATGGGGAAGTCTTTAAAAGATTACGTAGCCCACCTGTTTGCAATACTCTTCTTATGGGAATAATTTGCTTTGTACACAATTAGATAAATTTACCTGAACCCTAGAATCTTTTTATTAAAAATAATTAAACCTTCGCCCTAACCGGTTTGGCTCAGTGGATAGAGCATCGGCCTGCAGACTCAAGGGTCCCGGGTTCGATTCCGGTCAAGGGCATGTACCTTGGTTGCGGGCACATCCCCAGTGGGGAGTGTGCAGGAGGCAGCTGATTGATGTTTCTCTCTCATCGATGTTTCTAACTCTCTATCCCTCTCCCTTCCTCTCTGTAAAAAATCAATAAAATATATTTTTTAAAAAATAATTAAACCTTCATTAAACTCTAGGGCAGTGATGGCAAACCTTTTGAGCTCGGCATGTCAGCATTTTGAAAAACCCTAACTTAACTCTGGTGCCGTGTCATATAGAAATTTTTTTATATTTGCAACCATAGTAAAACAAAGACTTATATTTTTGATATTTATTTTATATATTTAAATGCCATTTAACAAAGAAAAATCAACCAAAAAAATGAGTTCGCGTGTCACCTCCGACACGCGTGTCATAGGTTCGCCATCACTGCTCTAGGGTGTTAACTGAAGTCAGTGAGCTGCTGCTCAAACAGTCTTGATTAATAGATTTCCTCTGAGTTTCATTTCTGGGGCAAGACTGTGGAAAGCCAAGGTACCCTTGAATGTTCCCCTGGCTCGTATTTCCTGTAGAATACTTGGTATTCTGATAAACACCTTGATCTTATGCCAACATGTTATTTCTTCAAACCATGGCTGAAGACCCCTAACCTTCAAAATACCTTTGCTCGGTCTCTTTTCTCACAATAAGTGGAACTCTTTTCTGCTCTATCCTAAAACTTGCACTTCTCTCCTCATTCCTGCTAAATCAGTGTCCAATCTATTCGTGTTCAGGAACCAAAGACCTAATACAAACTGTTTCCTTTCCTCCCTTGCCACCTCTTTCAAGCATGAACTCAATGCCTGTTCTTATTCACAAGTAAACAAATAAGACACGACCCTGGCCCTCTAGAATGAGATATAGCAACAGGCACGCAGAGACAAGACTACACTGATTTTGGTACCAACCACTCTCCATTTCCCTATTTTGAGAACTTTAAAATACCTTTTTAGTTGACCTGACCTCACTAACTTTTGGGGATACACGTTCAGTAGACTGTGAACAGCCCAGCAAACGTTTCATTTGCTTCTTTAGTTGTGACACCCTAATGAAAAAAGCAAAGGGAAAGACCACAGTGGGCCTTAGTCACCTTTGCTGGTTTCCCAGCATCTCAATCTCCTGCCCATGTCTGGGGGATGCCCCATGTTGAACCCAAGTCCCACGCTAGAACCCATTGACAAGATGTTGCTTTGCCAGTTAGGATGTAGGCTCATGGTCCAAGCTCCACTAATCAGATTCACACCCAACCTGGGCTTTGCAGCAAGGTAGCAGAGAAGTGATTCTGGTGAGGGGTGGCTGGAGCAGTAGAAGGTGTCAGGATTTTAGTAACAACAGGGCAATGGAGTAGCAATGGTACCCAGTGTCTGCTCTTGGGGGTGGAGGCACAAGCTGAAGTGTTTCATGTTTACTAGCAATGGTGACAGCAGTGTCCTCACCTCAAGGGTTTCATGCATCATTTTGCTGGGGTCTTAGCTGCTTCCCAACCTCTACTGTTTCTGCAGGACAGCAGAGCCTGGCTCTCTAATCTTCCCAGGGCTTCTGTGAGCTACCCATCACCCCTCCAATAAACTCCTTTCTTTTATATACTGAGTGGCCAGATTATTATGACCACCCCATCAGTACTTCGTTGGGCCACCTTTTGCCTTCAATACTGCAGCGATTCTTCTTGGCATTGACTCCATGAGATGTTGAAAGGTGATGCGAGGAATCTGACACCATGCCTGATGAATAGCACTGTCCAGTTCTGTGAGATTTGATGGTTGTGGAACCAGCCACCTGATGGCTCTTTTAACTTTGTCCCACAAATGCTCAATTGGATTGAGATCTGGTGATTGTGGGGGCCACCTAACCAAGGTAAAGTCCCCCTCATGTTCTTGAAACCACTCCTGTACAATATGAGCACCGTGGCATGGCACATTGTCTTGTTGGAAGAAGCCATCTCCATTGGGATACGCCATCAACATGATAGGATGAACTTGATCAGCAATGATACTTAGGTATGTTGTGCTATTCAGACGTTTATAATGATCTGGCCCTCTAGCAACCTCAGCGTGAAATTATAGCTAATTTGCCTACAAATGTCAGGTGGTCATAATAATCTGGCCACTCAGTGTATGTTCAATCAGTCAGTTTCATGAAGAATCTTGACCAATAAAAAGACAACACAAAATGAGACATTTATGTCATGTGAAGACCAAATAACCTCATAGCTATACAAGTCACTTTTGCAGCAGCTGGAATATAGGAAAGTGGGGAGAAATCTAGTTATAACAGGATATTACGGGAAATCTGGATTCAAAATAACCTGCCCCTTGGTAGTGAATACCATACTTGCATTATGAAGATTGACTTAGTTTGACTGAACAATACCCTCCATCACATCAAGTTATTGTTGTAATTTTGAATTTTATTGTTTGTTTGTTTTTTACTGCTTAAAAATGTAATATGTAAGTGTGTTTTGCTTTTTTGGAGCTGTTTATAAGAGCTGTAAGTTTAAGGTATTGCAGTTGAATTGCGCTCATATAAGTAGTACATGACAGCGATAGTTTAAACCGATATGCTACAGCAGGTGCCAGCCCTGCCCAACCCATATATCCGCAACACTCACCTCTGCACTCCTACAGCCTCGCTGAGGGCACCTGCGACTCCCTGCCCGAGGGCCTTTGCCTATGGGAGCCCTGTTGGCCAGAAAGCAGGGCAAGCTATAAGTTCTGAAATGTTAATGCTCCTGAAAGCAGCAACAGCCCTCAACAAATGACAGAAGGAGAACGATTGGTGCATAAATAGCCCGGCTTTATCAATGCCCACATGGGTTAACTGAAAAGCATATTCTACACCAAGCATGTCAAACTCGCGGCCCGTGGGCCACATGCAGCCCACAACGAGTATTTTTGTGGCCCAGCCAATATAACGGTATGTAAGAAAACATTAATTTTATCATTGCTTTTGTTCTATTTTATACTATACTTTTCGAAATAAACCTACATTTCTAAGAAAATTGAAGCTTGTGGCACACATCAACTTAAACCTTGTTTATATGGCCTGTGTTAGCTTTTGAGTTTGACATGCTTGTTCTACACTCTCTGCTGGAGTTTCCCAGGGGGGTGAGTCCCAGGTGACCACTTGCTTACAGATGCACCCTTTACCCATCTCCTTTCATTCCCCATCTAACGTTTCCACGCCACTACCAGTGCTTCCTGGGATGTTCTCCCAAATAAACCGTGTGGACTCACATCCTAGTCTCAGGGTCTGCTCTCGGGGAAATCTTAACTGAGACACCTGCACACCAGTCAGCATTGTCCCGCCCCCTGTGTTAGGGACTGGCAGGGATTGCCTCCATTGCTCATACACCTGCCAGACAATTAGATTTATTTCCCAGCTCCATAAGCTAAGGGTACAGGAAGCTATTGGAAGAGTGATTGCTACCCAGGTTGGGGGCAGAGGTAGCAGGTTTGGGTGCAGTTCCTCTGGGCCCCAGACCTCTACCAGGGGCACACCTGTTATGACACTGTAACATAGCATCAAGGTTTTGCTTTGCTGCTGCTCTTGTAGCCTCAAACTTGTACCTAACATCCACATGCCGCTGCGAAAGCAAATGCGAACACCTGGTTCTGCCAGATGAAACTCAGCAGCCCCAAGGTCACAACCTCCTTCAGGGGGTGTGGGGGTCAGGATAAGGTGTGCCCAGGAGCCCCTATACAACGTCCTTGCCTCTCCCTCTCCAGGACTGCAGAATGGCCCTTCTCTGTAGCAATCTGTTCCAGTGTGAGAAATCCTGCAGCAGGTCTAGGGAAGGAGGAAGGATGGTACAGGAAGGCAGTCTGAGTAAGTGGTGATTCAAACAGCCTGAGTAAGGGTTGACATTAGCAGTGATGTGCTGAGTATTGGAGACTTTTGTCTTCATTACCCTCATTTAGTCTCTGTTCTGTTCACTCCCCTCCCCCATCACTGCTTGTGCTGCTCAGGGAATCAGCCCCTCTCCATAGACCTCATCCTACAGCCTGCCTCAGTTCCACTGTGGGCATGATTGAATTGAATCTTTAAGGTTAAAAAGAAAAACTTTGCTCATGATAACCAACAGGATAACCAGGCGCATGCAATGCCCAAACTCCAAATCAATATCCGAGAGCCTGTTCCTATTTGGAAGGGCTGGGGTGTATTAAATTAAAGCGTGTCCTTTGATTTTTCCTTCAACAAAATATGAATGGTCTCTAAAACAAAATCACCCGGAATGATTTAGTAGCCTTCTAAAACCAGCTCCAAATGTATGCAACTGTCTGGAAGGAGGCCCGCACGACACAGGCTTTTGAATGCATCCAAAGGGCACGCAGTCCTGCAGGTTGGAAACATTCTCCTTGTGTGCGCTGTCATCTCAGTGGTTATCGTTTCTGATCAATGTCGTTTCTGCAGGGAGAGGAGCCCTTGTGCCAGGCCACTGCCAACATTGATGGCTGATGTGACCTCAGCCCTGGGCTGAAAAGTCCCCTGAGCATCAATTAGTCCAAGTATCTGCTTTTGCCACCTAGAACAAGGACATTTCCAAAGTCACACAGGCAGCAAGTCAGAACCAAAGGCTGCCTCCCTTGCAGGATCTGAGGATCCTGGCTTAGAACAGGGCTCCTCAACTTGGACATCATTGACATTCAGGGCTGGATAATTCTTTATTCTGTGCATTGTGAAATGTTTAACAGCATCCCCGCCCTCTGCTCATTAGGTGTCTGTAGCACCAGCGGTGACAATCAAAAATGGGTTGGTAGGTCAGAGCATCTTCCCATGCACCAAAGGGTGGCAAGTTCGATTCCGGGTCAGGGCACGTACCCAGGTTATCAGTTTGATCCCCTGTTGGGGCTCGTGTGGGAGGCAACAGACTGATGGTTCTCTCTCACTTCTCCCTCTCTCCCCTTTCCTCTCTCTCTCTCTTAAAAAAAACCATTAAAAAGGT
>NW_005877573.1:0-8519 GCF_000147115.1 Myotis lucifugus
GTGTGTGTGTGTGTGTGTTTGTGTATGTCTGTTTGTTTTGAGTAGTCCCTAACTCCTTCAGTAAGCTTCTATTTCATTTTGTCAATTCCAGGATATCTGCCCTCAAGAAAGAAAATTTAAGACACCTGATTTTTTGCTCTGCATTTATTGTCTAAGTACTTACTGAAACATCATGTAACACATTTGGATGAAGAAGGTAAAAATCTGTACAGTATTCCTAAGAGAATCTAAAAATTCTCCAGAAAAAAAAAATATGACACACAAAAAATATCCTAGCATCTCCCTGAGGAGCAAAAGGTCTATGCCTTATTTATACCAAATAAACTAATCCCTTGAAAGAAAGTAAGGGAAATACTGAAAAGAAATAGGATTTTGAACTTTACTCAAGATAAACCAAATCAGAGAGATTAATTATAAAGTCATCTTATGGTTTCTACATTAGGATGGAATAAATGACCATGTCAGAGTGGTCCTTGTTTTTAATAAATTATGCAGGACACTCAGGAAGCAGTGACTTGTTGTGATTTGTCTAGTTGTTTCATAGATAGATAGATAGATAGATAGATAGATAGATAGATAGATATTAAGTTTTATATGTATACTAGAGGCCCGGTGCACAAATTTGTGCATGGGTTGAGTCCCTCTGGGTAGCCTGCAGGGATCAGGCTGAAACCTGCAGTCCAACGCCGCCTGCAGCTCCTACCTGCAGCTCCCATTCATCCCAGCCCCACTCTGCCTGCCGCGGGCTCGTGCCCAATCAGTCCCAATCGAGAGAGGCTTGTGCTGCCTCAGCAGCCCTCACCAGCCATGAGCCCTGTGTCTGGCACCCTCCCAAGGGGAGTGGCCTGTGGGATCAGGCTGAAACCGGCTCTCCAACATCCCCTGAGGGGTCCTGGATTGCTAGAGGGCTCAGGCCGGGCTGAGGGACACCACCGGGTGCACGGTTGGGACAGGGAGGGACCGCAGGAGGGCTCCAGGGCATGTTCGGCCCATCTCGCTCAGTCCCATTTGGCCAAACCCCAGCAACAAGCTAACCTACCAATCGGAGCATCTGCTAATGCCGGGGTATTATCCTGCATCTACTAGGGTTCAGGAATCTGGAGAAGGGGCTGCGAGTAAATTAATAAACTAGACATGAGATATAAATTTGGAAGGCATTTTGGGGGGGGAGCAAGATGGAGCTTAGCTTTAGTAACTAAGTTCTTCGAGTCTTTGGACCCCTAGCTTTTTATTAACACATTTTTCCCTATAGCAAAGCAGATATACATATCAAAGGTAAAGTTTGGTAGACAGTAAGATTAAAGGTTGGTGGAACTGCCCTCAGCTGTCTGGCAGCAGGCAATAATATATGCAGATTTTCAGGTTTGGGGAAATGCTTTCAGCTATTCCAGCAGCAGGTAATAAATATGATTCAGCCCTGCTGAAGCCTCAAGTTCCATCAACCTTTTGATGAACTTCTTGCATTTATTATGATGTGTTGGAATTAGCCTCCAGCAATCTGCCCCCTGGTGGTCAGTGCATATCATAGCAAGAGGTTGAGCAGCCTTAGCATTTCATTAGCATATTAAGCTTTGATTGGTTGAATGGTTCTGCCATTCGGTCTATTTGCATATTACCCTTTTATTATATAGGATAAAGTCTCAACACTTGGAGAATTGAAGATGGCGGCATAGGTAAACACCGGAGTTTGCTGCCTCGAACAACCACTTCAAAAATACAACTAAAAGTCGGAGCGGACATCAACCAGAACCACGGGAAGGCTGACTGAGGAGAGTCTCTTCAACTAGAAGCAAAAACAACAGCATTCCGACGCTCAGCGGAGGCGCAGTGTGGAAAACTTAAAGGTACGGCGGTGCGGTGGTGAGGGTGCGCGCGCAAAGCGGGCTGGCGGCTGAGGGCGCGATTGTCGTTTTCAATCAGGAGCGAGTCTCAGACTCTGGGCTACAGATCCGGGCGAGTCTCTAGGGACCCAGACTCAAACGGGAGAAGCGGGACTGTCTGGCTACGGCCCCTCCGAGGTTTGCAGCGGTTGTGGGGACAGAGAGGCAGAGCCCCGGGAGACGGACTGAGAGCGGCCATAGCTGCTCCCTCCCCCCGCCCTGTTGAGCCCGCCCCGCCCAGGCCCTGCGCAGAGCCATTTGCCGACCGCCTCAGGCAAAGGCTGGAATAGCGCCTCCCCAGAAGACAGACGTTTTCCACAGCTGATTCCTACAGCCAGTCGGCCTGGTGGTCAAACCCCTCTAGTGTTAACTACAACAATTAAGGCTTGGCTAGAACAAGACTGCGCACAGAGACCACAAGGGGGTGCACCAAGAAAGCATATAAGATGCGGAGACAAAAAAAACATGACAGAAATGGAGGATATGGAGCTAAGAATCGCAATTTTGAGGGCTTGCCATAAATTTGTGCAGAGCCTCACGAAAACTAATGAGACCCTCGATGCTACGATAAAGAAATTAGAAAGTAAGCATACACGGACTGAAATAAAGAATATTATACCCAATAGCAGACCAGAGGAGCACAAGACTCAAACCAAAGATTCGACAAAAAACACCCAATTGGAAAAGCAAAATGAAAAAAGAATCCGAAAGTGTGAAGATAGTGTAAGGAGCCTCTGGGACAGCTTTAAGCGGTCTAATATCAGAATTATTGGAGTACCAGAAGATGAGAGACAGCAAGATATTGAAAACCTATTTCAAGAAATAATGGCAGAAAACTTCCCCCACCTGGAGAAAGAAATGGACTTACAGGTCCAAGAAGCGCAGAGAACCCCAAACAAAAGGAATCCAAAGAGGACCACACCAAGACACATCATCATTAAAATGCCAAGAGCAAAAGACAAAGAGAAAATCTTAAAAGCAGCAAGAGAAAGAGGCTCAATTACCTACAAGGGAATACCCATACGACTGTCAGCTGATTTCTCAACAGAAACTTTGCAGGCCAGAAGGGAATGGCAAGAAATATTCAAAGTGCTGAATACCAAGAACCTACAACCAAGATTACTTTATCCAGCAAAGCTATCATTCAGAATTGAAGGTCAGATAAAGAGCTTCACAGATAAGGAAAAACTAAAGGAGTTCATCACCGCCAAACCAGTATTATATGAAATGCTGAAAGGTATCCTTTAAGAAGAGGAAGAAGAAGAAAAAGGTAAAGATACAAATTATGAACAACAAATATGCATCTATCAACAAATGAATCTAAGAATCAAGTGAATAAATAACCTGATGTACAGAATGAACTGGTGATTATAATGAATGAGGGACATAGAAAGGGAATGGACTGACTATTCTTGGGGGAAAAGGGGTGTGGGAGATGCGGGAAGTGACTGGACAAAAATCATGCACCTATGGATGAACTCAGTGGGTGGGGAGTGAGGGTGGAGGGTGGGGTGGGAGCTGGAAGGAGGGGAGCTATGGGGGGAAAAAAGAGGAACAAATGTAATCTGAACAATAAAGATTTAATAAAAAAAAAAATTTTATTTAATCCTCTCAAGACCCTTCTAGGTAGGTATAATGAGTTCCAGGAAGGAACTAAGACTCACAGTTTCACTAATTTGCTCAGTGGTACGGACTGAATATTTGTGTTACCCAAAATGTATACGCTAAAGCCCTAACCCACAATGTAATGGGGGCCTTTGGGAAGTAATTGGGGTTAGATACAGTCATGTGAGTGGGGCCTCATGATCGGATTAGTGCTCTTATGAAAGATACCAGAGAACTTCTCCCTCTCTCTTTTCCCCTACCCCCCAAGTGCGGAAGAGGTCATTATGGCCACATGATTATATTTTCTTTCTAAAAATATCCTTTAATGGCACAGAGTAAAATAAATCATAGAACCCTCTCCTCTTTCTGATAGATGAGGAAGTAAGAGTTAAGGGGTGGGATTGGACAGTTCAGCATTGGCTGTTGCATGGATTCGCTCACTGAACCCCCGCTAGTGTCAAGTCTGGGCTCAGCTCTTCATTGTAGTCCCCTGGGAGGATTCAGTAGGAGGTGCTCAGCGGACACCACGTAGGGCCTAGGACAGGGTGAGGACCAGGGTTGTCTGACATGCTCCATGCCACTGTCCTCACCTCTCTTGGAGTCATCAACCCCCTTTGAGAATCCATGTGGATCTGCCACCCCCACATGAACATTTAGCATAAAATTTCAATCTTAGAGGAACCGACAGGTGGAAACTCTGCATGAGAGAGTCCTCATTCAGACCTCTGAGGAGGAGGGAGGATGGAAGGGAGGGAGGGAGAACAAGAGAGGCAGCAGTGGGGAGTGGGACATCTGTTATTTCTCTTTCTTATGATGCTGGGACATCAGGGCAATGCCAATATATTAAATAGTGATACTTTCCCCCACTCCTGTGCACATACAAAATTAATAAAATTGTTTTCCTTTCTTCCTGTTAATCTGTCTTTTGTCCAGTTAAATACACAAACCAGGTTCACTAAACTTAAAGAGGGAGAGGTAGAGTTTTCCTTCTCCACACAGTAAGGGTAGGTACCTTAGTGGATTTTTAAAGGTTATGTAGGGCTTTACTGTCCTGACTTGATGGCACATGCACAGCCATCACTAATTTCCATCCTTTTTCCATAGCGGACATCACTAGCTGAGCAGGGTGCCCTTTTCCACTGAGCAAAATGTGGTCTCAAAATCTCAACCCAGTGTACCAAGTTGTCACACAAGGTGAAACCTACCAGCCAATTCTGGCTGAGGCAAGTCATCAGGAAGACCTTGAATAAATGAAGGTCTACCCTCCCCCCCACCCCCCAAAAAAAAACCTGAACAAAAATTTCACGTAGTTATAAGAAATCGTCTAATCTACTGGAGGAAGTAATCAGCTGCTTAAAGTCAAACTTATGGCTGCAGGGACTTCAAAACCAAAAGCTACTGCTGCACTAATTGCAAAAAAGCTCATCTAAAATCGAAGGATTTGGAAAAGATCCCAATGGTTATTATATCTCCATTAAGGGCAATTGGATGAGCAGGCTCAGCTTCTGTGCTTGTGCCCAACAGGAAACATTTCTATTTCAAACCTTTAAAAAAATTACCATCATTTAGTTATAGTCAATAGGTAATTTGTGAGGCTAATGCAGTAATAATATACTTCAGGCTAGAAAGGGGTGGGCAAAAATAGGTTTATAGTTGTGAGTACATGAAATAGCTTATTCTTGTATTATTATTATTATATTATTTGTATTACAACTGTAAACCTGCTATTGCCCACCCTTCTATTTCAGCAGTTTGCCTTTTCACTTAAAAAAAATGAGCACCTTTTCATGACAGAGGATACTTATCTGCTTTTTTTTTTCTTTTTTCCTCAATGGAGGATATGTTTTTATTGATTTTAGAGAGAGAGGGAGGACTATAGAGAGAGCGCGAGAGAAACATAGATGTGAGAGAAATATCAATCAATTGCCTCCCTTAGGCAATGGGGATTAAACTTGCAACCTAGGTATGTGCCCAGACTGGAACTGAACCCACAACCTTGTGGTGCACACGATGACCAACTGAACCACCCGGCAAGGGCACTGATCTGCTTAAAAAAAAAAGAAAAAATATTTAACCATTCTACAGTTTTTTAACTTTTTAAAAGTTGTTTCTAATATTTCATGATCACAGACTATGTTAATGAACATTTTTATATACATTTTTGTGTGGGTATATAGTTTTATCAGATACTTCTAAGTGGGATTGCTGGGCCAAAGAGTTTACATATTACAAATTTAGTAAAGTAAAAATTATAATTTTGTAAGTTACAGTTAAAAGTTAATCTAGTTTAATTCCAAAAATGTGAGATAGTCCACATTCCCACCAGTAGTGAATGGAGAGGGCCTTTTCCTCATACTCTCAATAATAGAGCATTGTATCAGTCTTAACTTTTAGTTAATTTGGAGAAAAAATGTTAGCAGTCAACCACTCACAAGCATTAAGACGATGTGAAAATATTAATATTGGACAAAAGAGAAATCAAGGCAAAAAGGCTTCCTAAGGGTTTCATTTTATTTTGATAGGTCACCCTCTACCAAGAAAATAAAACAACCATAAACCTTCATGTATTATAATGATCTACTAGTAATTGCCAATAGCGATTTTATATGGTTTAATCTAATTATTTAATTACATGGCGTCAAAACACATAATACAAAGATTCAGAATTCCAAGGATAAATTGTTAAATCTATATGTATAGAAATCTCTAAAACAGTGGTTCTCAACCTTCTGGCCCTTTAAATACAGTTCCTCATGTTGTGACCCAACCATAAAATTATTTTCGTTGCTACTTCATAACTCTAATGCTGCTACTGTTGTGAATCATAATGTAAATATCTGATTTGCAGAATGGTCTTAGGCGACCCCTGTGAAAGGGTCGTTCGACTGCCAAAGGGGTTACGACCCACAGGTTGAGAACCGCTGCTCTAAAACATGTTTTTCAAAGATGGGCAGATCAGGAAGAATAAGGAAAAGAGGATTAGAGTAACGTGATTAACAAGCTTGACCTACTAACTGTATGTTAGCAAGCAGAGTATAGGTTTCTTTGCAAATTCCCAAGGAATATTTAGTACCTACCAGGACATATATGGGCATCTTAAGATTTATTTTAAAACTATGTTGTCTGGGAATAGTGATTTACAGTGGTTTTGGTTATATCTTAGGGAAAAAGTGTCCATGACAGGAGTAAATGAGGAAGGGCAGGGTGTTTTAATCAAGTTTTGCAAACAGAAACAAGCCAGCTACAAGGAAGAATGCCTTTGTCTCCTGCTTGGCTTCAGCATGGACCCCTCCAGGCTCCGTCTCCTGAGCCCCCGGCCCCCCCTGCCTGGTCAGCACTCTTCTATTTCTGGGTTAAGGAGCTCAGACAGGGCTTGGGAAACATAGCCTCCTAATCCAGGAGAGTAAGGAGGTTTAAAAGTCTGGACGGGTGGGAGTGAGCGGTGGAGAAACTGTCTTCAGAAGTTAGCCGGGGTATGCGGGAGGTACTGACTATGCAGTCTCCCCTTTCAAACCTCCTGCAGGCCTGATCTGACTGCGGACCCGGGGTGCCCACTGCCATGAGGCGGGAGCCCTGACGCTGGGCCAGGGCAGTGGACGTCCTCATTGCCTTCTGGGGAGGAGGCGTGTCAGACAAGGCCTGTACTTTATTTATTGGATTCTAGATCTGGAAGATCAACGCAGGGATCCCTCAGCCAACTGTGAAATCAGGACGTGGCGAACACCTGCGTGTTAACGTGGTTCCTGCCTTGCGCCTCGTAGTGAAAATACCGCAGGAGGTAAGAGCTTTCTTTCTAGCCTGAAGTACAGAAATGGATGAGACCATGAGGACAACAATCGTACTTTCACACAGGAAATAAACAAATAGGTTTGGTTTGGGGACAGAGGACAGAGAAAGCCCCTTTGTTTATCTCATTGACTCACCCAGAGAGGGTCTTTGCTCTGCGTGTTCAAGGTCGTTAAGCCCTGGGTGATGAATCTTCCTTCTATTTTGGGGGTTCACTTAGTGGGCAGATAAACAATTACCTACACTTTTTAATGATAATGTCAGATATGAATGGTGCTAGATCAAATCCTAGAGCAGCGGTTCTCAACCTGTGGGTCGCGACCCCTTTGGCGGTCGAACGACCCTTTCACAGGGGTTGCCTAAGACCATCCTGCATATGAGATATTTACATGACGATTCATAACAGTAACAACATTACAGTTATGAAGTAGCAACGAAAATAATTTTATGGTTGGGTCACAACATGAGGAGCTGTCTTTAAAGGGCCAGAAGGCTGAGAACCACTGTCCTAGAGGGACATGGCGTCTCCGCCATGCAGTGGAGATGTGCTGGATACCTGGGAAGCAGGCTCGGCAGGGGCCTCCCTAGCAGAGAAACAGCCAGTGGTTACCAAAGGTGCTGAATCATCCGACAATCTGAGGCCACGTCAAGTTAATTTTTCATGATCTTACGAAGTTTTCACTTTTTGCCTCGAGAATTATTTTATTGCTTTTTCCTCTTCATTTTTCTTAATGACTTCTAAAACATTCTCAGCTGGTCTGCAGACAATAGCACTTTCGTATCTTTTAAAGAAATAAATTTGTATTGATGTCAGAGAGGGAGAGGGAAAGAGAGAGAGAAACATCAATGATGAGAGAGAATCATTGATCAGCTGCCCCCTGCAAACCCCAAGGCAGCCCCCAACTAGGGGTGGAGCCCACAGCCCCAGTATGAGCTCCTGGTTCATCGGTGAGCACTCAGCCACTGAGCCACGCCAGTTGGGGTCACTTTCTTATCTTAACGCAGCTGAATGTGATACCTATTTAGTCAGTGTCTTTCTTTTAAAAAATTTTATTTTATTTTATTTTTTCCATCACCATTTATCCCCTCTATGCCCTCTTCGGTGTCTTTTTCTAATTTATTTCTTATATGCAAAAATTTTTGAAAAATATAGTTTATGATTTTTAATTATAAAAGATATAATAGAAGTATGTAAGTTAAAAATGAAAACTTCCCACCCCACCACATTCTCCAGAGGTCATCACTGTT
>NW_005877574.1:0-963 GCF_000147115.1 Myotis lucifugus
AGGAAACCCAGTGAGAGACACTATGCTAAGTGCTACCCTCACAACCAGAGAAAAGACCAAACGAATGTTTCTGTTGAGCACCAACACACACAGGGCATGCTGTCGGCTCTGGGGAGACGTCAAACAGGATCAATGTGGAAACTGCTCTCAAAGAACTAGAGCCTAGTAGGAAACCAGAGGTGAAACGACTCGGTACATAACCAGCGCTCATCACAGATGCTGCCACGTGGAAATGCCTATGTTATGGGAGTAAACAGTGGAGACATGGAGTAGTGAGGGGAAGGGAGGCACGGGGAGGGTGCTGACTCAAGGAAGCTTACTTGGGGAAGTGATCTTTTAACTGACCACTGAAAAGATGGGTATTTACATGGATCAGGAATTTCTTCCAAAAGATAGAACCTTATTGGTTTCTGACCAATGAAACCACGAGCCTCTCTCCAGACCTCCTGGCCACGAGAAGCCAAGGTGCCACGCAGGGAGGGAGGGCTGCCAAATTCTGGGGTTGATTATTAGAAGGGCCTTTTGCATACAAAGTCTCTGCATTCCTGTTCTGATCACATACAAATAAGACAAATCCCCGACCACAAGTCTAACTTCCCCATGCCCTCTGGGAGGCTTGTGTCAATAATAAAAAAAAGGGGGGTTTTCAGTGGGTAAAACGTGCTTTTCAAGGTCTCAAGAAGTTTGCAAAAACAATCCAGGTCTCTGTGAATCTGGGCCTCCGTGGGCGTCAGGAATTCAGTGGACAGAGACTATGTTTGGGGAACAGGAACCTGAGACAGATTTTCATTTTTGATGAACGTTTTGTGTTTTCTCAGGTGGCTTTGTGCCTCAGTCCCAGGACATCACAGCTTGGCTGCTTAGGGAACACGTGATCCCCACTGACATTCAATCCACCTGCTAAACAGCTCTCAAGTCCACCCACTCCTCCTCCATTCCTCCGGAGGCCATGCTGCCAGCAGA
>NW_005877574.1:1432-8988 GCF_000147115.1 Myotis lucifugus
GGAAAAACAAGGGATAATGGTGTTCGTGGAGCGCCTTTTTTCAGCTTTTTTTATTGGATTTTTAAGGTTAAAACAATTAAAAGTCCCATGGAAACCCCCGTAATTCAAAAACCCACATTTTGATCAAATCCCCGCCTTCCTGAAAACCCACAACCAAAGTTTGCCCGGGGGTTCTTTGTCCCCGCATCAAGAAAGGGTTCAGGAAAATCTGGAGAAGGCTGTGCGTAGAATAAGAGTCCAGAGATGAAGCATAATTTTGAAAGGCCCTGGGGATCAGAGGAGCCTAGCTGAAAGAGCTAGATCTAAGTTTTAAGGTCTAAGGCAGGGGTGGGCAAACTTTTGACTCGAGGGCCACAATGGGTTCTTAAACTGGACCGGAGGGCCGGAACAAAAGCATGGATGGAGTGTTTGTGTGAACTAATATAAATTCAAAGTAAACATCATTACATAAAAGGGTACGGTCTTTTTTTTTTTTTTTAGTTTTATTCATTTCAAACGGGCCGGATCCGGGCTGTAGTTTGCCCACGGCTGGTCTAAGGTCTAAGGGTCTCAGGTCTCCTCATCCCAGGACCCCATGCTTTTTATTAACACAATTTGTCCTGAGGCGAGGCAGAGATATACACTTCAAAGGGTATACACAAGCATTGTCAGAATGGAAGAATTAGCCTACGGCTGTTCAGGTGTTTGGCCAGTAGGAGGCAATAACATGTAGATTAAGATGCCCTTTAACTGTCTGGCAGCCAAGCAATAATCCCTTTTCAGGTTTGGGGAAATGCCTTCAGCCATTCCCAGATGCAGCCCAGCTGTCAAGCTGGAATTGGTCTCCAGAAAAAGTCAGCGATGCCTCTAAAAGGCCTTTGTTGCTTGACTGCCACCTACCTCCTCAGCCTCTCAGTACTTCAGTTTTGGGATATGGGGATAATAATGTCAATATAAAAAATATCACAAAACTTAGGCAAATTTCGAAAACATATTGGCTGTTGTCTGTAGAATACATCTCACTGCCAGCACGTAGTAGGCACACAACAAATTTGTTTTACCGTACGCCTCTGGGCAAATTATTAACTCTTCAGGGCCTCTGTTTTCTCAACTAGAAAACAGTGGGATTAGATAAAACCAGTGCAAATCAAACTGTGTTCTGTTGGGTGTCCAAGTAGGTGTTTTGGGGGTTCTGCAAATTTTTATTTTTATTTTTTTGTAGGTGCTATGACTGACATAAGACTGCTGTTGTCATCTGTGAGCCCTGGAATTCATATGGAAAACAAAACCTCAGCAAATAGAAATCAGTACTTAATTGAACATGAAGTCCTAAGTTCAATTTTTTTGAGTTTGAAATATATTTCATCAAAAGGACCTCATGTATTAATGTTAATACATGTAAAATATTAATTTAATGTTTTATATATTGATATTCCAAGTATTTTTTGTAGAAAAATAAAGGCTCTGAAGTTATAAAAGTCATAGCTATAGCCCTGACTAGTGTGGCTCAGTTGGTTGGGCATCCCTGCCGTGCAAGAAAAGGTCATGGGTTCAATTCCCTGTGGTGCATGCCCAGGTTGCAGACTCAATCCTCAGTAGGGGGCATGCGGGAGGCAGCCGGTCGATGTTTCTCCCTCTCCTTTCCTCTCTCTAAAATCAATACAAACATACTTTTTAATAAGTCATAGCTCTAAACGTTTATACAATTATAAAAATCACCTCTGCCTGTCTTCTGATTTGGGGCCCAGAGGCGTTTATAATAGACCTCAGAAGATCCCAAACACTTATGATTAAAGGAAAGTCACTCAATAGCCTGTATCTTTTCAACAGGAACACTGTTCATTACCTGGGCAGACAATTGCTGACTTTTAAACATGTGACTTGTTTGCCTAAAGAGGTAGAAAAAAATGTTTCCACTTTGGAGCAAATGGCACCATCCTGTATTACCCACAGCAGCCAAGAGACTCAAACACCAGAGCCAACAACACAATGGGACTGCCGCCGGCCTCCTGAGCCCGAGAGCAGGGACCGGGCTTGCACTGCTGAGGGTATTACTTCTAGATGCACTAGGAACAAGCCCTTGGGGCGATTGCACTCTCTCCTGCCTAAATAACGAGATCCAGTTATTCGGAATCATTGTGTTCTAGCAATCAGAACTGCCCTGAGGGAAATCAACAAGGTCATGGTTACACCAGCTGAGACACTGCAACATCCTAAACACGGACGGTTTCAGAGGTGGTTGTGACAACAGATTAGATTGGAAGAAACTTTGATAATCGCTTCCCAAGCATGGCTTAATGAGCAAACATCGAAGAGTTTCAAAGTCTCAGCAGTGATCTCAGCCAATCCTGTCAGGTGGTATGGAAACAGGCCCGGAGGAAGGACATGGTTTCGACCGGCAATGTGGTAAAAATACTAGACGCAGCCTTAGTCTCTCGGCCCTTTCTATTACACTCTACATATTCAATGTACCTATTCTGAGATCTAATTGAATTGTAGCGCCTGGTCTAGTAAAGAGAATATCCCATTGCTAGGAGCCTGGTGAACAAATCATCTAAATGACTCTCCCACGGAAAAAAACCAAATGCTGGTAAATACTTTAAAATCTTCCTAAACGCAAAGATGATTAAACAAGAAAATAAGGGAATACTGAGGCCAAAAGCTAGGTGAAGAGGTAGAACACTGACGTCAGCTTTTGCCTTTAGGATAACTATTAACTCTGCTGAGTTGACCACTGGTTTTCATGTTTGCCAGGTTCAAAAGACAAGTTCAGGGGCACCCAAGGTCTTGTGTTGGACCTGCCCCATACAGCTAGAAACCCAAAGATTGTACTTTCAGAAAATGGGTGTATTGGAAAAATTGTGCTCTCTGCCAGGGGACTAAAGGAAGATTATCTTGCTGTAATATTGGCTCTGAGAAAGAAAAACCCACCCCACAATCTGTAACCCACAAGACAGCCTTCCTGCGAGCTCACTGCCTGAACTCACACTACACGGGAGGCCCACCAAACCTCATGCCAAGAAGTTAGCTTAAATTGGTCCCATTCTGGTAGCACACCCAAGCAACTTGGCAGAAGCAAAGAAAATCGTTCTTGGGATAATCCACACTCATCCCAGGCTTCAAAGAATCCCCATTGGCAATATTTTAAGAAATGGATTCTTAAAATAGAGATTCATTTAAAATATACAAAAATAAGCAGATACAGACTCACAACGATTTCAGATACTGAAATATCAGACACTGAAATAAAATATTCATACCATTTAAAGAAAGAAAACAAATTGCAAATATACAGAAGAAATCATTTTTTAATCAGCAGGTTTTTCAAAAAACTAAACTGGTCATAAAAATATAATACTTGATATTAAAAACTCAAAGAATGATCTCAGAGGGGAGGAGTGGGGGAGGGAAAGAGATTAACCAAAGAACTTAATATGCATATATGCATAACCCATGGACATGGGTAATAGTGTGGTGAAGGCCTGGGGTGGGGCAGGGGCTGGGTGGAGGGGGGTAAAGTGGGGTGGGGTGGCCGGGGTCATTGGGACATCTTAAAAAAAAAAAAAAAACTCCAAGAATGCTCTTTTCAGGCGAGGAGCAAGCAAGCCCACTGCACCTCTCTCTCCCACTGAAGGAAGCTGTAAAACCTGGAGAGAATGCATGGAGCAGCTCCTAGCAGCTCAGACAAGAAAGGGGTAGCATGAGACTTGGGGGAGAGGGCCAGAATGTGAAGTTCAACCGAACCAGTGGGGAGTTCAGCATTTTTTCCCACTGGCATCTTCCAGCCTGGAATCCGAATTGAGTGTGAGTGCTGACGGGAAACACTCCAGAGAGGAAAAGGGTCTCCTGACACTCGAGAAATAAGAGAAATCACCCAGTTTTTCCTCTTTTTTTCTGTCCTCCGCACCACAGCACGCAGTCTCACAGCCCCGAAGGCAGCTGCCACAGCAGCACAAAAGGCACCCGGGAGCCTCAAGCTTGATCAGACAATTGGACTTCCCAGTGGGTGGCGTGGGCACCCATAGCTCTTTTTCCTCTCTTTCCTCACCCTGCTTGGTCCCAGATAAGGATCATAATGGCCCAAAACTGGAAGCAACCCAAATGTCCTGTGATGGGTAAATGGAGAAACCAGTGGTGGCACATGTGAGAATACTACACAGCCACAAACAAGAGCAAATGATTGGCAGTCTCAGCAGCTTGGCTGACTCTCAAATGCTTCAGCCTGAGTGAAAGAAGCCAGTCTCTAAAAGCTCACAGGCTACATCTGATTCCATTACGCAGCATTCTGGAGGGGTAAGTCTGATGGACAGCAGATCGGTGACTGCCAGGGCCTCCAGGTAAATGACTTACGAAGAGGCTTGCCTAGAGAAGAACCTTTTACTTATCAAAGCTACTGAATGTTCTCCACTGGTTCGTAAGGTCCTGAGAGCCCTGTCGTTGGAGCCAGGTAAAGCCCACCCAGGTAACCATATATCGGGGATTTTTTAGAAGGAATTCGTGATATAGAGTTTGGACAGGTGCCCACCAAACAGTTCATTCCGCCTCTGAGAGATTCTAAATAAAGTCTGGTTTGTATTAAAGTATACCAGGCCACATCTAACATTAAACAAACACAATCCCTGCACTTTGGGGGTTGAAAAACCCTCAACAAATAAATACTTTTTTTAAAAAATATTTTTTGTGCAATGGACACATTTTTATGGGAATGCCAACTTTATAGTAACTGCTGGGATAAGCTCAGTTATGGAGACAGGTAAATTTAAGACATGTTCATCATCCACTAGAAGTGTATCATACTGCTAGGAAAAAGGGTCATGAATACCTGAAAAGGTAAGTAACATACAAGAGTTAAATAATAATAATGCACAGAAATTATATAAGAGAGACCATGAGTAAGTGCACATGTAATTGCCAAATCTGATGTACAGGTAGTAAGGGCTATGGGGAGCAGAGGGGAGATTATTGGACATCTCCCATACGCCCACCCAGAACCCCTCTCTTCCCAGTCTTAACTTGCTGTGTCCCCCAAGACAGATCCATATGGATACATCAACAGACTCTCTTGTTTCCAGATTCTGATGGGATTCAGTCCATGGGAGTCCCCGCAGGAGATCAGGGGCTGGAGGAGTGAGGTGAGCATGACTATTCCCTGGTCCCAGCCCCGACCAGCCACTGAAGGCTCCTCAGGTGTCTACCCCTCTAAAGCCCCTTACATTCAACTTTCTACTTCTCCTCCCCTTGTTGCCTTTGTCTCATTCAAATCTAGACCTATTCCTGTCTTCCCTCCAGCTAACAGGCACAATCGCCCTCATTTTCTAGTTTCCTCAAGCTGAGAAAAATCAACAGAAATCATAATTTATATGTATTACTCCAACCTCACCACTTGGAAAAGAAAACAACAACAAACAAACGAAACAACACCTAAGCAAGACCCAGGACACTAAGAACTCTGCACCTGCATCTCTAGGTTGTCAGGTAACAGAGCTCACCAGTGACCTCTGGTGGCAGGAACAGCTGGAGGGGCGCCACCAGGCGGGGAGCTGCTAAAACCCAGTCTCCCATTGAGGAAGCCCCCGAACTGAAGGGGAAAGACAGAAGCCAAGCCCTCCCGATTCTCTTCTGTTTTCTTCCCCCAAAAGCACAAGGGACAAGACACAGCCCGGTAAGTCCCAAGGCTCCCTGGGCCAGTCATCCCCCCGGGGGGAAAGTGCCTTCCGAGGAGGAGCCCATGGGAACCGCAGGGGGTGTTGTCTGTTCGGCTCCTCAAGTGATGGAATGATATGCACCACCGATGGGGACGTCCACCCACCATTAGAACCTCTGCTCTTGCACTGTGGCTCTCCCATTAGCATGCTTCAGAGTTACCAGCAAAACTGGTTGAAACACAGATTTCGGGCCCTTAACCCCAGAGTTTCTGATGCAGAGTCTGGGGTGGGGTCTGAGATTTTGCGTTTCTAGCAAGTTCCAGCAATGCTGCTGCTGCTGCTGGTCGGGGCCCACACTGAGAACCACTGGCACCCACCCGGTGACCAACCGGGGCCTCACTGGGGTGCTCTCGGGAACTGAAAAGAACAGGCGACTGACTCGCTCCCCAGATATTCTGATGTAACTGGCAGGGGGCAGCCTAGGCACTGGGGTTTTTCAAAGCTCCCTCAGGTAATGCCTGCGTGTTGCCAGTGTGGGACCCACTGGTGCTGACCTTACCCTCAAGCCACCCAGTGAACCTGCCCTCTGCCACCTCGGGCAGAAGGTGCCTCCAGGAAACCACAGGCGAGAGCTCAGGTTTCTGCCTGGACTCGGATACCTCGCAGTTGGGGCATTGCCTCGGGCTCCAGGGTGTTCCCTTCTCCTAGTTGGTAAGAGCAGCTCTTCCTTCATCCTTTCCTGTGCTGTCCTTCCTCCTAAGGTTTCATCTGAAGAAAGGCCACAGGACGTATCTGAAAAGCATTCGTTTAAGAGGAAGGGCTCTAAACTGAAAACCAGCAGCCTCGCCTCCAGCTATGTAATCATGTAACCTCTGAGCCTCAGCTTCACGTGCTCATCTCTACAAACAACAGCTGACACTTGCATAGTCGTTTGCGGTTACAGTTCTTCATAATATACACCAGCTGGCAACTTGCTTCACGTGACCGTCACAACAACTCGGTGAGATCAGTGCTATCAGAGAAGCTGTTCTGGAGCTGGGAGAACCACCTAAAATTCAGTTTGGGTAACACACCTACATTTATCCAGCAAAGGTGCTCAACCCAGATCTTCTGAGTACAAATCCTGATTCCTTTTACATCATGATGCTGCCAGTAATGTCTTCTCTGCCAGAACTGGCATGGATCCCTGTCTCATTTCCTCTTCTCCACAAAAGGGGAGCGATTTTCTACAGGCTCGGCCCCTCCATGAGGATCTGGGACTAACCTCCTCCAGGGATAGGCATGAAGGGGTGACTTAAAGGCACTGGTTCACAAAGCATTTCCACACCTGGTTACTTGTTAGAAATGCCAACTCTCAGGCCCCACCTGCCTACCAGATTACCTACCCATTATCTTTGCCTGTTCCCAACAGAACTATGTGCTTTTATTCATCAGAGACACACAGTTAAATGAACATAGTAGCCCTATTCTTAATAGCCCAAAACTGGAAACAATTCAAATGACCAACCACAGTAGAATGCAAAATAAACTGTGGCATATTCATGCAATAGAATATAGTACAGAGCAACGAGACTGAAGTACAGCTATCTGCAACCAAATGAATGAGTCACGTAACAAGATGGAAAGAAGCCAGGCATAAAGGACTGCATACTATATGGTTTCATTTATGTGACATTTCAAAAACACATGAAACTAATGTATGGAGTTAGACCTCGGGACAGCAGGATGTTAATGCCTGAAGCGGGAAATGGGGGCTTCTAGGATGCTGGTAATATGCTGTCTCTTGATCTAGGGGCTGGGTACACTGTAAGTCTGAAAATCATTATTTGATTGATAATTGACTGATAATTTGTACATTCTGTAGGTACATTATTCTTCATAAAAAGTTCTCATTTAAAAGTTAAAAATGTCTAAAGCCACTGTGCTGGGTGC
>NW_005877575.1:0-1769 GCF_000147115.1 Myotis lucifugus
AACTTTGGAATGTTGATTGTTTCTTAAAAAAAATAAATTTATCTGCCTTATAACCTAGTGATTTCTTTGCATATATTTATGCAAGATACATGAAAACATATACCCACAAAACTATTTGTACACGAATATTCATAATAGCTTAATTCATTATAGCCAAATTCTGGAATGCCCAAGCAGAGGAAATGGGTAAAAACTAATAGACCCATACTGCGGAACATGTCTCAGCAATAGTATGAACAGATCTCAAAATTACTGCGATGAGTAAAAGAAACCAGACACAAAGGGGAATATAACATGTGATTCCACTTATGTGAAGTTCTAGAGCAGGTAAAATTAAACTAGGTTAAGTTTTCAAACAATAGGTGACTCAGGAATTGCGGGTGGGAGCTGACTGGGAAAGCATGCAAAAGCACTTTATGGAAGATGGATATGACCCATATCATGATAGTACTGTGAGTAACCTAGGGGTATACATTGAACTATAAACAGAAAATATATACATTTCACTGTATAATTTCACTGTTTATAACATATATTTCAATTTATAAAAAAATGAAAATATAAAAGTTAAAAAAAAAAGAATAAGCTGATTTTTTAAGTGTAGATTTTCAAGATACATCTATCAGAATTTCATTCAATGCTATTTCAAATATGAAGCAGGACTCTTCTGAAGACCTAAGAATAACTGACAGCATCAATTATCTTCACATTATAGAATAAAACATTAAGATTCAGAAAAAATATGTAATTTACTCACAGCCACATAACTGTTAAAGCAATGGACCAAGAATATAAATAAGGTTACATTGTCGTCACAGCCTCAACTATTTTCCCTATGCTATGCTTCCTTTGCATATCAAACCATTTAAGGCTGATCTCTCCTACATAGTTTATTTTAATGAAAAAGAAAATTGGTACTATGACTTTAGAGTGACAAAATCACAAAGAGCTTATAGAATAAAATAGGATTTTATGACAGTAAATAATTCACTAATCCTATATAATAAAAGGCTAATATGCAAATAGACTGAATGGCAGAACAACTGAACAACCAGTCGGTATGACATGCGCTGATCACCAGGGGGCGCACATGGAACATGGCAGGCATTGGCAGCAGGCAGCAGAGCGTGGAACATAATGGGCATCGGCCGTGGCAGGATGGTGAAACAGGTGAGTGGGGGCACCAGACCAAGTCGGGGTGCCGGTCGCTGTCATTGGGGCAATCCTCTGGTGGTTACTGAAAATTCTTTGCTCCCACATGCTGCAGTCTGGCCCAGCGCTTGTACCCGCTGCCAACACCTGGTGCTGGCCCCGATTGCTCGGCACCATCAGTGGGTGCAAGTGGCAGCTGCTGGCCCCAATCTCCCCTGAGGGTTTCTCCACCTCCCCCTGCTCCTGAAGGGCGATCAGGGCCGGCACCTGCCTCTCACACCAGCTGCCAGTGATGGCCCCACTCGCACCCATGCTGGCGCCGGAGCCACCACTTGTAACCACTGCCAGCACCGACCCTGCTCACACCCGCAGCCAGCACTGGAGACACTGCTTATACCAGCGGCCGGCGCCTGGCACCGGTACCGATCGCTCGGCACCATCAGCAGGTGTAAGTTGCAGCTGTTGGCCCCAATCTTCCCTGAGGGATTCTCCACCTCCCCCTGCTCCTAAGGGGAGATCAGGGCAGCAGCCGCTGCTCACACCCACTGACCGCATGGAGCAATTGGGGCCAGCGCCAGCGGTGGTTGCAAGCGAGCCAGCGCCTCAGCATGTGGGAG
>NW_005877575.1:1869-8616 GCF_000147115.1 Myotis lucifugus
GAAAGGGACTGCAGGGCAGACAGGGAACCAGGGTCTGTGGCAGGAGGGGCCAGGAGGGGGCGTGGAGGATGGACCAAGACTCGCCCCTGTGCCCATGGCAGCCTTACGGCCCACAGTTCCTTTCAAGATGCACGAATTTGTGCACTGGGCCCCTAGCCCTATATAATAAAAGGGTAATATGCTAATTAGACCAGCCGTCCTTCCAAACATCCTTCCTGACAAAGCCAGGGCCGGAGGGAAGCCAGCCTGGGTCCTGGGTGCCTGCGGGCGGCCTGAGGGAAGCCAGCCCGGGTCCTGAGTGCCGGAGGGCAGCCAATAACAGCAGCTGGAGGAAGGAAGGCCTATTCTTGCATGCATTTTCATGCATTGGGCTTCTAGTAGAATATAAAATTTACCTCAGAATTTTATGTTGATTGTGAAAAGGCAGGGAAACCAAAGGGTGCATACTTCTTAGTTCGTATAAACATAAGAAATAAAAGAGAGATACATTAGCCATTACTATAGATTTTATAAGTATAGCTAATAAATATATTCCAGAGAATGTGCAATGATAGTACTAGGAATCAAACGAAAACTATATTCTGTCTGTCCTGCTTTAAGTTTTCAAAACAAATTGTCAGACTTACAGAGGTAAAATTTACATACAGTAAAATTAAATCTTTTGAGATCTACACTCAGTTCTGTGAATTTAGAAAAACTCATACAATTGTATAAACTCCACCACAATGTGCATATAAAATATTTCTGTCATAATCTGAAAGTTCCATGACATTTCAGTCTTCCTCTGTCCACCACTCCCTTCTCTGGTGACCACTGAATAATTGGATTTGGGGCTTGCAGTTTTACAATTTCCCAGAATTCAAAACATGAAATAATATAGTGTGCAGTGTTTTGAAACCCACCTGCTTTTACTCACTATTATTTTTTGAGAATTACTCATGTTACTGCATATATAACCATTACATATTTCAACATTTTAATAATCACATTTTAAATTTCTGAATAGACCTGCATTTTCTTTCCAAAACTCTTTTATTTTCAATAATCTCTACTGCTTAATATTTAGTCTAAATTTTGAAATATTGCAATGTTACTAAATATTAGAAAATCATGTTTTATCCCCATTCAGCACTTTTATAATCCAATATATCCTCAAGATTATTACATCATCAACATTATCAAATAAGACTTTTTTCTCTGATTTGAAAACAACTCACTCTATGACTTAATTTTCATAATATGACATATTTATATCATACTATTTTCCCAAAGAGGATTTGAAGCAGATTATTAGGAGTAAAATATGCATACAGTGAGGCTAATAAAATAGATGTGACAAAGTTTTTCCTAGACCTCTTTGCCTTTAAGGTTGAAATAGGTTAATGGTAGTTGTCATCACTCTGTCAAAAAAAAAAAAAGAAGGTTCCTAACCTTCCTTACTAATATAAGGACTTTTAGTGACTGTCAAAGTCACTCCCTGTCATTTCTGGAAGCCCTCATGCAGTTGCTCACATGTAATTAACAAGAAGGTCAGCCAAAGTTATCCTGCAGAGCTTGTCATATTTTCTATTTTTGTTCTGATCTTTAGTCTATGTCAATCTCTATTAACCTCAAAACCACCTGACAAAATCTTACCATTATACCTTTGGCATTTGTTCAATTTAAGAGTCAAAAATCCAATAAGAGATTTATAGTAAAAAGAAAGGTCAATTATATGACTCTATGCAGTAAAGGTAAATGTATAACATTACAACGTTTTTCACTGAAAGCTCTCTTGCATTGTTCTCTAGCATCGTTCTAGGATTCATACTTACGCCAGTCTATTTCAATTTACTGGGGAAAATATAGAGAATCAGAAACAGGAATAAATATCTACCTCCGAGAATATATACAAATTATTTCCTATTCTTTCTCATCAGTTTTCAATATACCCAACATACAAATTTCTTAAATATATTGTCTTGCTGATACAGGGTTGTCATTTTCATCCATGTGGGACACTAGCAATCAAAACAGGTACAAGGTAAACATCATCAGGTGAGTTATGGGTTGGGTAAACAGGGAATGCCATTATTATCCTAGCACTGCAGGTCTCTAACACTGCAGAAATCAAATTCAAAAGATGGGTTTTTATCAAGTCAATCACATTTTTTTGCAGATAACACATTAAAGGTATGAAATCTGGTTGCTCTGTCACACTTATGAAATTATTTTTAAAGCTCATTTATCTGTGATCCCTTGAATACCAAATCTAATAAACTTGCTCTTCAATTTAAATATCTTTCTGAAGCATTTTATATAAATGACCATTTAATTTCTTTATCTCTATGTTTCTTGTCTTTATTCAGTAGTAGTTACCAGGGTCAATCCCTAACTAACATTAGCCACAGGAATAATCTTTCCATAAAATCAAGCAGTGTAAAATTTTAGGAGACAAGGCAATTGTCTATAAAAATTAATCTGTGCTTATAGGAGCTGTTACAATATAGAATTATGTGAAAAGAGCAGGTAATACAATACAATCTGAGCATGAATCCATTTCCCTGTATGAATGTATAATGCATATGTATATATACATAATTGTATATATGTATATACAGATACATATAAACATATAATTTATAAGTGCACAGATAAAACCAGAAATATACAATGATACAAGTGTTAGCAAAGTTTACAAAATAGTAACTATAGCAGTTTCAAAATGACAGAATTACAGATTTTGTACTTTAAGAAAAATTCACTAATAGCTAATACTATCAGTGTACCTCCATTTGTCAGAAAAATGAGAAAGAAGTGGTCATCTAACCACTTTGCTGTACATCTGAAACTAAGACAGAATAATATTAAATTTAAACTATAATTGAAATTTTTTAAAAAATTTATAAAATAATCAAATTCATAGAATACACATATAAAAATCAACTGTCCAAAAACATAATTAATTCTAAAATTTTTATTAAAAGTAGTGGGCTCTCATAAAATTAAAACAATTTTAAAAAGAAATTACATTTTCTTAAATAGGAAGAATATAAAATTCTTCATGTTTTTTGCATCAAAGATGTGACTAAGCCCTGGCTGGTGTAGCTCAGTTGTTTGGGTGTTGTCCTGTACACTGACAGGTTGCCAGTTCGATTCCTGGTCAGGGCACATGTCCAGGTGTCAGGATCAATATTTCTCCCCCCCTCCTTTTCCTCTCTCTAAAAATCAATAAAAATATTTTTAGAAAGTTGTTGTCTAAATATAACTATATAACTGGTGTACAAGATGTTCTAAGGCAATGCTCTGCAAAACAAATTATGATGAAATTTTAAAATCTCATCTGGTTACTATGGCAATGAGTTAATCTGAAATTAATTTTGTTTATTAGCATTTTGCTTCACTCTTATATTGCTAATGGAACTGTAATGTAGTAGCAGAAAGATTATAGAAATTGAATATTAAATGATGATTAGGAAATGTCTGACATTGAAATACTAAGCAAATCAAAACCTCCATATACATTTACTATATATATTATACAATGTTTACCCAATAATTTAAAACATTTCTTTTCTGAAACACTTAAAAAATATCAGTCACAGACTTTTAAGGTCCTCACCTAGAATCATTACAGGACATATTTCCAAGTACAAGAGAACTGAAAATAATAATGTTTATTCGGCATTTTTTTATGAAAAGTCCCATTTAGCAGTAGATACCATCCTACTGACACACGTAGTTGAGTCAACTTCTGAGATCAAAATAGAGGCACCTGGAGCCAGTGCTTCCAACACCAACTACCTAACATGATTGTTTTGAAATCATTGTTTCTGTCACCTCTCCCACCTCTTTAGGTATAATATACATACAATGAAAAGCTGAGTGTGAGGAATTTTGAGATCTGTATAGTCATGTAACCACTGCCACAATCTATAATAATAAGAGCATAATATGCTAATTAGGTCAGACAGCCCAACAACATTTCGGACATCCTTCCAGACCAAGCAGTGGTGGCAGGAGCCTAGGCAGAGGCGGTTAGGGCGCGATCAAGCAGGCAGGCAGAGTGGTTAGGGGAGATCAGGAAGGCAGGCAGAGGCAGTTAGGGATGATCAGGCAGGCAGGCGAGTGGTTAGGGGCGATCAGGCAGGCCGGCAGAGTGGTTAGGGGCTATCAGGCAGGGAGGCAGGCCAGCGGTTAGGAGCCAGCAGTCCCGAATTGTGAGAGGAATGTCCAACTGCCAGTTTAGGCCTGATCCTGCAGGGCCTAAACTGGCAGTCAGACATCCCCAGAGGGCTCCAGGACTGCGAAAGGGCACAGGCTGGGCTGAGTCACCCCCCTGAGTGCATGAATTTCATACACCAGGCCTCTAGTCATCCCTAAAATGTTTCCTTGTGCCTTTTGAATCTCCTTAAACCTATTAACTTTTTGTTACCATTTCACTCATTCCTTCCTCTTCATGAAGAAATGTCCAATTAATTTACAGCTTATCCTTGGAACATTACTTCTATTTTCTTAGATGATTCAGCTTTTTCTCAAAAATCCCTCTGGGTTTGGCTTCTATTATAGTTATTCTGAATGACATAAGTCACATATGACCCATCACATTCTTTGATACTGAACTCATGAGGGGTTCCCCAAATAACCCACCTGCTACTGTGTTTATTTAAAATGGTAAACCATATCCTGTATGTGCATTTTAATTTTAGGTCTTATAGAACTTACTAAATTCACACAGTCATTTCAAATCCACAGACAGCCATCGCCCTAAGTTCAAATCTTCATCCACTCATTGTGTGTCATGCAGGTCATTGAAAATGAAAGGATAACTCAGGGGAAAAAAAGGTATATCTTAAAAGAAATCACTTAAAATAATAAACAATTGAATTTATCACTTACAGAAAAAAAAGTTAAGTATTTTTGTAGAGAAAACAACTATTTTCTCCATTGATATATTAATCTACAAAGTTATTTCAAATCTCCAATAATAAAATAGTCAAGATCAAAAATACTTTTGAATAAAAAGTAGATTA
Organism: Myotis lucifugus; assembly: GCF_000147115.1. Lineage (NCBI taxonomy): Eukaryota > Metazoa > Chordata > Mammalia > Chiroptera > Vespertilionidae > Myotis > Myotis lucifugus. The sequence continues at coordinate 6,882 of NW_005877575.1, forward strand.
GACTGAATATCATAAGATCAGAGATAAAAATAAATTAATGTAACATTTTTGCAGATATAGAATTAAAATATTCCAATGACAGAAAACAGGTGTCCAGCAATTACTCTAATTTTCAGTTCTCATTGTATAATAATATTGGACAATCTGGAGAGCCTTAAAAGCAGGGGAGGAAAAATTTAAAAGGTATGAAAATATAATCCCTTTTAAAAATGTCAAAGCAATGATTTATGTTTGACCTTAAGCAGGGGTAAGACTAAAGGAGGTTTTGAAAGATGTCTTGAAATGGTTCATGGATGCATGTTTCTCTAGAAGGCTGGACTTGATCAAATGATGGCAAAGGCAGAATTTATAAAGAAAACATTTTCCATAAAATAGACAAGAAATCTCTAAAGCAGTAGTTTCAGCTGGGAGTAATTTTGTGCCCCATGGAACATTCAGTAATATCTGGAGACATTTTGTCACTAGTCTGAATGGGGAAAACAAGCACAGACCAGCACCCCACAATAAAGAATTACCCAGTTCAAAATCACAACAGCACCAAGTTTGAGAAACTTTGGTCTAAATTACCGAAATGTTCAGGAGGGAGATCAGCTACCTTCAGATTCCTGAGATTTTCCTTTACCATCATTACTCTAAGGAGCAGCTTGTTTCAGTATTATTATTGTACTAGTGGCCTGGTGCACGAAATTCATGCACATTAAAAGGGAATTAATTAGAGGAAATATTTTAATATTGCTATTTGCCCTTTCTCTATAATAGAAGTGTCAGAGATGAAAGAAAATTAGTAAAATGTATATGAAAATCTCCCTCCTGTCAGAGTCTGGGGTGCACCATGGGACCCAGAGTCAAGTCCCTGCCCACCCGCGCGTGCCTTGAAATCACGCAAGACCCAGACCCAGCCAGCCCCACCCCTGTCAAGCCCTGCAGGGTGGAGGGCTCAGCCTCAGGTCCCCAGGCCCAGCACCAGGCAGGGGGTGCAGACTCAGGTCCCCCGTCAAGCCCCGCTGGGCAGGGGGCGCGGCCTCAGGTCCCCCGTCCCAGCGTGAGGGCGCAAGGGTGCAAGGGCACGAGGGCGTGATGACCATTTGCATATTAGCTCTTTATTATATAGGATAATTCTTCTTTGTGATCTTATGCTCTAGAAACATGAATTTTATTGTGTAAAGTAAGATGTGTATCTATGAGAAGATAAGTAATGTTACAAATTAAAATATACTAAAAGTTTAAATTAACTAGGTACCACAAAACTTCAAAGAAAACGAGGGCCTCTATATTTGAGAATTAAGCATACATATTCCGGGCACTTTGAATTCTGCTTCCAACTTTAACGTTTCTCGTTATGAGACTCAGAGCAAAATACGTGGCTTCTGAAAGCTTCCACACTCTCATCTGCAAAATGAAGATCTAAGTTTTAGATAAGAAGTAAGTCAATATTTGAAAGGTGCTTATGAAAATGCTTAGCATATAATATCAAGCTATTGTTTTTTATGTTGACACCCAGGCATTCATAGATATTTTTATGGAGAAGATGATATTTGAGTTGAAGTCATAGGATAGGTAGACTTTATTTTTTGATAAACAGAATATACAGAATAATTTTTATTTTATATATAAAAGTATACATACATTCATTTACATGAATGCCAGGTGCCAAATCACAATGTTTGTCATGCCATTGTCACCTGTGACAGTCTTCCCCTTTCTAGGTAAGTGGTGTGGGGTGCACATCATTTGG
>NW_005877576.1:0-8516 GCF_000147115.1 Myotis lucifugus
GCAGAATGGGCTGGGAGCTGGGAGCTCCTTAGGAGACGTGTCTGGCAATTTGCTAAAAAGCTCCATCCTCAGAGCTGGTCTTTCTTGGCCGGACTCGGCGCTCACTCTGTGAGAACGGCTCTGTCCTTGTGGGTTTTAATGAAAACAATCCGCACCGATAGTGCACCATCCGGCTCCTGGGGACGACAAGAGGCTGACCACAAAGCTGGAAAGGAAACGTGGGCGATGCGCTGTCCGCAGGAAGGCTGGAAGAGCTCCTGTGCACTGGGGCACCTAGAAGGCCGCGCCCATGTCCGGAGCTAGGCACCGGCCCGGCCCGGGGAGACTTGAGAAGACCCCACACTCGCACATACACATGGGGGGGGTCGTTGAGAGGGTTCTTGAGTGAGAGGAAGCATGAGGGGGTCTCCGGGGGCCGGGCGCGTGCTATGTCTTGGTCTGGATGTTGGATACACAAGTACCTCGGATGTTAAAATTCCTCGGGTTGTGTACTAAGCTGTGTGCACTTTGTGGCATGTATATGATTCCACATACGTATTGAAAATCATGTGCAGGGAGGATTTTAAAATATGATTAACAACCTGGCCCACACCAGGGCCTGCCTGACACATGCCGGCCCTCAAACCTCAGTCACTGCTTTGCCCACTGACTTCTCCCAGTGATGCCCTGTGGACTCGGAGACACGGAGGCGGAGTCCGAGCCCGAGGCTCTCTGGGAGCCTTCCCGTACCTACGGCAATACTGTCCTTTTCCTACAAAACCAAGCTTCCACTTGGTGTTTTTTGTTTTTGTTTTTAATTTATATTTTATTGTTGATAGTTTTATAGATGTCTCCCATTTTCTCCCCCTCCCCGCCCCCTACCTTACCCCCTAAGTCCCCGGCAGATGACTGCTTCTCTCAGGAGGACAGCCTGCTTTCCTCTGTGGCGCTAGGCCCAGCCCCCGGACGCCTGAGATGTGAGACTGTCACCTGTGCACCAGCTGTCACAGGGGTGGAGGGCCTTCTCAGTGTCGGTGCTGACACGGGCACTCGGGGGAAAGCCGCATTCGGAAGCCCAGGTGGGAGCATCAGCCTAATTAGGAAAAGCAGGGAAGCCCGGCTGGTGTTGCTCAGTGGTTGAGCCTCGACCTATGAACCAGGAGGTCACCAGTTCGATTCCTGGTCAGGGCACATGCCCGGGTTGCGGGCTCGATCCTCAGTTGGGGGCGTGCAGGAGGCAGCCGATCAATGATTTTCTCTCATCATTGATGTTTCTCTCTCTCTCTCTCTGAAATCAACAAGAAATATATTTATATATTAAAAAATCCTAACAAATAACTGAGTAAGACTGAAGAATGTTGCCCACATTGTGTGGGAAAGAATGACCAGGTTTTTATTTCTAACAGAAGAGAACGTGTGAAGGGAGTGAGTTGAAAAGTGAGCACAGGCCTCAGAGGCCAATGGAAAGCAGCCCCTGGCTGGGACCCAGGAGACTTTCTGGATGGTTCCTGCAGGCCTGGCTGGGAGTCGCACACTCACTGGTCCGAGCGCTTAAGAGAAAGCCAGCAGCCTGTTAGCGCTAAAAACTAAACCTGTGATGGGAGCCAGCTGCACAAGGTTCTAATCATGAGGACCTAGAAACCAGCTCGTTTTTCTGTTAAAGATCCGGTGGAAGATGCCTCAGGGGCTGGTGGCGGCTGGGAAGCGAACGGGGGAGCCCAGCGGGGCTGCGGACAGCAGATCTCACCATCCTCCCAGCCCTCCGACCCTACCCCAAGGGCCACCATTAAATGGTTTGATTAAAGAAAACCGTTTGATGGGATGTATATTTTCAGAATCTCATACTCTTTCATTGTTTTCACTTTTCACCAAGCAAAGGTACATGTAAGCCCTTATTTTAGAGGAAATTATTTTCTTGTTCAAACATGCTCTTTCCCAGCTTCCACATCAATACCCTTGAATCTACGGATGTTTGACCTTTGTTATCTTTCTGTGTGTTTTTTTAAGAGCAAGGGAGACAACGACATTGGTTTTCTTTAGACACGAGGTATTTCTGCTAGGTGAACTGTCTTTAAAAAACATTTCTTCTTTCACATGAAAATATAGAAAAGACCCTACGTCTCTCTCAAACAACGCTGTGGCATTATCTTTTCCTTCCTGCCTTTCTTCACTTTCTGAGCCGTGTGTTGCCATCAATACCTCCGTCTGCCTTGCAAACATGAAGACCTGGTGCCTTCGCTCCAGGACTGAGAGACGGCGAGGCTGTCCTCACAGGCTCTCCCAGGGCAGGTCGGCGCACTGGCCTCCCGCCCTCCCCACTCCCTGGCTCTCAGTGGCTCTTCTATGTGACCTTCCTGGAGGTGGGACAAGAGCAGAGGCCTTGTTTCTACAAGTGCGATGTTTGCTCAGAGAGAAGAGCAGTGTCCACAGAGCAGCGCCCTTGGTCATAGGAGAGGAAGGCGACTGGGAGATGCTGGAGAACGAACAATAAATCCAAGCTCTCGGGCAACCAGGAGACAAGTTGATGGGCTGTGGCCAAGCTAACTGGGACTGAAGAATTAGGAGACAGGGGTGGCCAACATGCTGTGGGCTCCGTGTCAGCAGTCAGCATCGGCCGGCGCGTGGGGTCTGGGCCAGGTTCTCAGTGCTGAGCCCAGAAGGCCTTGCTTTGGACGGAGGCTTCCAGCCTGGGCTGGGAATGAGGCGCTCCTGAACCTGAGGCCAGAGCTCAGCTGCCTGATACCTAGTGTAATGGGGTCACATCTCAGGACTTAACTGAGGTTTATCCCCCAGTCCCTTGTTTAACAAAGTTCTTTAAACAAATTAGTTATGAGAATCTGTAAGAATTTACTAAATCTTGCTTAAAGAGAAAAGGCCTACAGCAGACCGATTCAAAGACTCAGTAAGAAATTTATAGGAAAAGAGAATGGCTAGATCCCTGTTTCTCAAGCTCAGGATTATTGATATGTTGGACCTGATACTTTTTTGGGGGGGGATGTTGGGGGGTTGTTCAGTGCATTACAGGATGGTTAGCAGCTTCCCTGGCCCTCCACCTGCTGTTGTCAGTAGCAACCCTTCTTTGCCCACCAGGTTGTGGCAACCAAAGGTCCCCAAATATTGCCAAACCTTCTCACAAAACTGCCTCTGGCTGAGAAGCATGGAGTTAGATCAGTGGTTCTCAACCTTCTGGCCCTTTAAATACAGTTCCTCATGCTGTGACCCAACCATAAAATTATTTTCGTTGCTACTTCATAACTGTAATGTTGCTACTGTTATGAATCGTAATGTAAATATCTAATATGCAGGATGGTCTTAGGCGACCCTGTGAAAGGGTCATTCGACTGCCAAAGAGGTTGCGACCCACAGGTTGAGAACCGCTGCGTTAGATGGTCATTATTAGACTCAAGTCACAAAGAAAAGGATGATCAGTTAAAGGTTTTTAAATGCTTGACAGACATCAACTAGATACATAGGTGACTGGGTTCCCAGAATACATTTTAATCCCATCGGAGCTCCTCCAGAAATGGCTTAAACACTTGATCAGGAAAGTAATTTTCCCCCTGGAAGGAGATAATGAATTATATCATCGCACAAAGTTCAGATCGGATTTGGCACCATTTTCTTTTCCAACCTTCGTGACACACATTTTTATATTCATGACCCTCTCCCCAAGCATTCAGGCAACAAAAATGTGCTGTTTTCTATATGGGCTGCTCTTGAGCGAAGTGAGATTCAGCATGAAGAAATCACACCTGCAAATTTCTACATGTTATTACCAAGTGCCTAACAGGAGCAATTGCGGGAAAGTTCAAGTACATAAGCCAGACCTTCCACTGTCAGAACCAGACCTTTCAAAAGAGCAGAAATGGGTTGAGCTCAATGTGGAGAATCTGGAGCACTTAGAGTAGAAAAAAATACAAAATACAGTATTCACACTCACAGGAAGAAAAAAAAAAGTCAGAATAGACAGATAGAGAGAATTAGACACAGAGTGTTATCTAAAAAGACCCTTCCTGACCCCAACCAGAGTTAACAGCCAGATATTGGAGAAGGGGCAGTGCATCAGGAGAAACACCCAGGTCCCCAAGGCAAGGTGGGAAGGTATAAACAGAGGCCCAAGAAAATGACCCACCCACTCCCACCCCAATGTGTCTGCCTCAACTCCCAGGAGCCCGGGGCAGGCAGGCACTGGGAAGGGCTGTTGCTGGTGGCAAACTTGTGGAGGAGAAAGGTCTCGCTGAACAGAGACAAAGTGGCCCTCTAGCACAGAGATAGAGGACGGACCCCCCCCCCCCAACACACAAACACACACACATCGAGGTTTACATGAGAGTCACAGCTCAATCTTGGGAAACCTATGGCTCTACCAAGAGCCTGTGTCAGCTGAACCAGCAGGATGAGACCTGTGCGTGGGCCATGATAAAAGAACGAGTGAGTGACCTCAGTGGACACTCCAACAGCGGATGCAGCCAGAGAAGACTGGCAAGAGAGAAGAAAGGAAGCAGCAGAGAAGACAGACAGCAGGAAGTATAAGGCAGCAATGTGTTAATACTTCATCAGAGAGCAAAAGAGGGCCTTGGGATATAGACACTTCTCCAAAGAGCACCTACAGAGGCCAAGAGACACATGAAAACATGCTCCAAGTCACTTATCGCCAGAGAGATGCAAATCAAAACGACAATGAGGTACCATCTCACTCCTGTCAGACTGGCTATCATCAACAAATCAACAAACGACAAGTGCTGGCGAGGATGCGGAGAAAAAGGAACCCTCGTGCACTGCTGGTGGGAATACAGACTGGTGCAGCCACTGTGGAGAACAGTATGGAGTTTCCTCAAAAACTTAAATACAGAACTGCCATTTGACCCAGTGATCCCACTTCTAGAATTATATCCTAAGAAACCGGAAACACCAATCAGAAAGAATGTATGCACCCCTGTGTTCATAGCAGTGAAATTTACAATAGCTAAGATCTGGAAACAGCCCAAGTGCCCATCAGTAGATGAGTGGATTAAAAGCTGTGGTACATGAACACCATGGAATACTATGCAGCAGCAAAAAAGAAGATTCTCTTGCCCTTTGAGACAGCATAGAGGGACCTGGAGAGTATCATGCTAAGTGAAAAAGTCAGAGGAAGACCAGTATCCCATGATCACACTCATATGTGGAATCTAAGTAACAAAATAAACTGATGAATGGAGTGGATCCAAAGACAGGGAAGCATGGAACAGAGTGCAGAATCTCGGAAGGAAGGGGGGAGGGTGGGTGGGAGGTAATCAACCAAAGACCTTGTATGCATATTTGCATAACCCATGGACACAGACAATAGGGGGGTGAAGGCCTGGGGTGAGGGGGCCAGGAGGGAGCAGACTAATGGAGAGGTCTATTGGGTAGGAGGGGAGGAGTACGTAATACTTTCAATAATAAAGAATTATTTTTTTAAAAAAGAAAGTGAGTGAGCCTTGGAGTGAGAGGCTAGGCAAACTATACTGACTCTTGTCCTCCCCTCCTGAGAAATTCAGGAAATCACATCTCCCTTAAACACCAGCAACAAAAAAATAATTGCAATTGGATTTCTGATAAAGCTATTATAAGCAGAATGTGAGCAAGAACAGAATATTGCTGCAAACAATAGAGGCGTTCGGAAATTCACGTACAGATGCAAATATATTTATAACAATTTGGTAAGCTAAACAAATTTAAGAAAATTATAGAAGCTATAAAGTATCTATTACTTTATATTTTATTAAACTAGTGTTGAATTTTGCCCAATTATTATTCTGCATCTCCGAGATGATTATATGACATTTCTCCTTATTTCTATTAAAATAATAAATGCTGCATCTATACATTGCAGGAAAACAGCTTCATTTGGTCATAATATATCAGTTTAACGGGTTGTTGGATTTGTTTTTTTAATATTTTATTTAGAACATTTTAATTGATGGTCATAATGGGACTGGCCAGCATTTTTATTTTTTGGTGCCGATTTTGTCAGGTTTAGGGACCAATTAACTTCATAGAAAAATTTGGGGGGAGATTTTTTACCCGTGCTCTGGAATAGTTTACATGCCACTAGGATTAACTCATCTTTGAAGTTTTAATAAATTCCTAGGTGAAGTTGCCTGACTTTATTAGAGTGCACCTTGATTTTTCTCTCTTCTCTATTAACTGGTCTATTAGGCATTCCATATGTACTGGCAGATTAGATTATACCAGGAAATTATCTATTTCAAATTTATTTGCAGAGAGCTGTGCAAAGGAGTCTTTTCTATTGTTTAAAAGTTTCTCTTCTGAACTTCCATCTTGTGACTTCTAATTTGTATGTTTAAGCTTCCTCTTTTATTTCTTTGTTAGTTTGGCCAGAGATTTGTCTATTTTATTATTTTTCCCCAAATAACAAGTTTTTGGACTTAATTATTAATCTTTCCCATTTTTTAAATTTTGTGTTCTAATTCATTATCGTGTTTTTACCTTTATTAATTCCTGTCTTGTACTTTTTTTATTTCCTTTGTAATTTGTTTTCTAGACTTTTGTGTATAGTGTATAATTCATTTACTTGAATTTTTTGGCATAGAGATTTCATGTCTCCCATACCCCCATTCTGATATATTGCTGGCTGTAGAACCACGTACTGAAGATCTAACATGATAGAGCAACTAAGAATTACAAACACACATGGGGACTGGTTGAAATGAATTATATCCCTATCATCATGCAGCCATGAAAATAAATGAGTTAAATCTATACAGGTTGCCTGACAGACATTTCTATAAATATTTGCTTAGAGAGAAAAGCAAGATGCATAAAAGACTATGTGATTTTTTTCTAAAACAAAGTGACGAGTCTTTAAATACATGCTCAAATGTGACTACATGTCCATGGAAAAGGACTGGAAGGATAAATACATTAGTTATTTTGTGGAGAAGGGAGAGCATATGAAGATAAGAATACATACAGAAAATGTTTTTAAACATGACCAATAAAAATAATGACATGGCCCTGGCCAGTGTTGTTCAGTTGGTTGGGCATTGTCCCAGGCACAGAAAGATTGCTGGTTCAATTCCCAGTCAGGGCACATGCTGGAGTTGTGGGCTCGATCCCCAGAAGTTGGCATACAGGAGGCAGCTGATAGATGTTTTGCTCTCACATGGATGTTTCTCTCTCTCTCTCTTGCTCTCCCTTCCTCTCTCTCTAAAAATCAACATGAAAATCTTTTTTAAAAAGTGATATGGACACATTTAAAATAAATTATAATTACATGAAAATAAATATAAAGAGAAACTCAGAAAGATGGTAACTACAATGTTAAATCCTGATACCTCAAAATGGTGTGACTTTAGGTGTTTTTAACTTTCTTTTTTACATTTTTTAAAGAAAGTAAGATAATAACAAAAAATATTTTTATGATATAGAGAAACACTCTCACAATTATATTCATCCCAATTGATCCTCATTTCCACTAATATATATTTATACTAGTGCCCAGTGCATGAAATTTGTGCACTGGGTGGGGTGTCCCTCAGCCCAGCCTGCACCCTCTCCAATCTGGGACCCCTCGGGGGATGTCCAACTACCGGCACCGCCACCTTTGCAATAGCGTGAGGGTCAATTAGCATATTCCCTCTTTATTAGATAGGGTATTTTCTATTATCTCTATCCTACTTGCCATAGAGATTTAAAATCTCTCAGAGAGAAGCTAATTTTCTACCTGAGTTGACAAGAGCTGCTCGCTTTGCAGTAAGTGGGAAGAGTAATCTTTTTTCCTTTTTGTCAGAACAGCCAGAAAGATTTAGGAGGTGGTTGAATAATAATATGTATTTTTAAATAAATATTCTATAGGAATGAATAATGCTTCCACTGATCTCAAAATTGTTTGGGAATGTGTTAGAGTCCCATGAAAACTAGAATCCCACCATTTCGGAGCAGGATGCTAACATCGCAAAGGATGCAGAGAAGCATCCGAAAGGTCATGGAGGGGCCTGAAACAGAAAACGCGTGGGGCCAAGTGAGAGGACAATGTTGCTCAGCAAAGCATTCGAAGAGACACGGAACCATCATGCTCACATGGACAAAAGCCCCTGTGCACCAGGCCAGCTGGTTCCTGTCTCCAGGAATGATGTAACCAGAGGGGGAGGGGGAGGAGGAAATGGCCGCAGAGGAGACATGGGCGAACTACAAAGGCCCGTGGCGAGATTGTCAAACACAGGGTGAGTTACTGAGAGGGGCTGTGGGATTCGCTCCCCCTCTCCTCAGGGCACTTCTCTCATCCGTCTGGAATGGTCTCAGTGAGCTCCGGCCTGGGGAGGGCTTGGGGAGGGCCAACGCCTTTGTGCCTCGCAAGCTCATCGTGAGCTCTGTGTCTAAGACCGAGTTGGACGAGGTTAAATTTAAAGCTAAAACAATTACATTCCCTCCCCTCACTCTCCACCCAGTGTCCAATCGTGGACTATTTACTGTGAGGGCTCATGAGGCAGCATGGCGAAGATCGGCTCCAGCAGGCGATTTAACGGAGAACGGGCCACAGAACAGCATAA
>NW_005877577.1:0-8515 GCF_000147115.1 Myotis lucifugus
ATTCAAAGGGAAAGCATACATTTAAAAGGAGTTTTTTTCAGAACAGCTTCTATCCAATCTAGTAGAGCAGAATACATTTTGGGCACTGGCCAAGTAGCTCAGTTGGTTAGAGCATCGTCCTAATATGCCTTCCCAATAGGCCAGGGTTGTGGATTCGATTCCTGGTCAGGGCACATACAAGAATCAACCAATAAATGCATAAATAAGTGGATCAACAAATTGATGTTTCTCTATCTCTCTAAAAATCAATAAAATAATAATACATTTTGGGGTGCCCTCTTTTTATGGGTCTCCAGGTCAAAATCATGATTAGCAATCAGAATCTTCCATACCACTATGCTCACTCCATGGCAAATTTACAATTTTTGCAAAATACTCGCTCAAATAACACTACTGTGTTTCCTGTAGCTTTCCCTGTTCGAGTGTGGGTTGAATAACCTTTTACTCATTGAAAAATCAAGTGTGCCTGTTGGATATGTTGGCCAGCCACTGTAAGGCATCAGGGACACAGAGACCAAAGGGATCTCAACTCAAGGATCTCACAGTTTGGACAGAGAGGAGGATAGGCTAGACAGGTAAACATATAGTTACACTACACCATAATGGAAGTTACCCCACTGTGGTATGGGAGCCCACAGTAAGGGTCTCTATCCCTTTGTGAGTAAGGATTGTTATGGAAGGGTTCTCAGAGCCCTTGGAAGTTTGATAGGGACTGCATTAAATCTATAGATTCCTTTGGGTAGTATGGACATTTTTAAAGGTTTATTGAGCCCTAGCTGGTTTGGCTCAGTGAATAGAGTGCTGACCAATGGACCGAAGGGTCTCAGGTTTGATTCAGGTTAAGGGCAAGTACCTCAGTTGCAGGCTCAATTCCTGGCCTGACTAGGAAGCAACCAATCAATGTGTCTCTCTCACATTGATGTTCCTCTCTCTCTGTTTCCCCTCCTTCCTTGCATACTCTCTAAAAAAATCAATGGAAAAATATCCTCCAATGATAATTAACAACGACAAAAAAGTTTATGGATTTCAGAGAGAGAGAGAGAGAGGAAAAGAAAGAGAGAGAGAGAGAGAGAAAGAGAGAGAGAGAGAGAGAGAGAGAGAGAGAGAGAGAGACATTGATCTGTTGCTCCATTCCCATCAATGCATTCATTCATTGCTTCTTGTATATGCCCTGACCAGGGATCAAACAGCAACCTTGGTGTATAGGGATGACACTCTAACCAACTGAACTACCCAACCAGGGCCATGGACATTTTTAACAATTCATTAATTCTTCCAGTCCATGAGCATGAACTATCTTTCCACTTATTTGTGTCTTCTTCAATTTTTTTCATCAAAGTCTTATAGTTTTCACCTCCTTGATTAAATCTATTCCTAGATATTTTATTATTTTGATGCAATTATAAATGGGATTTTTTAAAAAATATATTTCTGATAGTTTGTTATTAGTATATAGAAATGCAACAGATTTTTGCATGTTAATTTTGTATCCTGCAACGTTACTGAATTATTTATTAGTTCTAACAGTTTTTTGGAAAAGTTTTTAGGGTTTTCTATATATAATGCCACATGAAATGGTGACAGTTTTAGGTCTTTCATTCCTATTTGGATGGCTTTTATTTCTTCTTCTGACCTAATTTTTCTGGCTAGGACTCCCAATACTATGTTGGATACAAGTGGTGAGAATGGGTATCCGTGACTTGTTCATAATTTTAGAGGAAAAGCTTTCAGCTTTTCATCATTGATAAAACTGTTTGAACAACAATAAAACATGAATTATAAGAGTGTTCCAAGCAGAGGGAACTGCAGACACAGAAAGATATGGACCATCAACCCAAGTGGTTGGGAATGGCAGGAGTCAGGAGAGAAATCAGGAATAAGCAAGTTGATGCTGAAGAGGTAGCTAGCAGTGAACATATGTATGTTATACGAAGGAGCTTGGGTTTACTCTTAATGAAAAGGAAGGTGACCAGATTTTTGTGGTATAAAAATATACCTGGTCCCTTTGGGGAGAATAAATTTGATGGGACCCAGAGATTGAGTTAATTGGCAGTAACCAGGCAAGTTACCAAAGAGATATTTGGGGGAAAGAATCAACAGGACATTGCTTGAAGGAAGTAACCTGATCTGACCCTAGATTCACAGCAGGCACTTTCTCACCCTTTGTAGGTACAGATAGGGGGATGCTCCCTTTTGCAGGGCCCAAGCAATTACCCATATTTTCAAGCCCTCACAGATTCACTTTAGGACTACACCCTAGACATGGAGCTTTGAACAAGATCCAAGATTTTCCCATCCCTGTGGCATATAGTCAGCTCTATATATGCCTGACTTTCAAACATCACTATCTAAAAATATATAATGCTAATACCTGGATGTGATTTTCTGGCTTCAGAAACTAAGGGATTAAAACTTTTCCTAAAGTGAATTAAGAAAAGGAAATTACAGAATCAATGCTAGAAATTAGATAGCTAAATAGCTGTTAAAACACACACACACACAAAAACTATCCTCGCCCAGCCGTGTGGCTCAGTGGTTGAGCCTTGACCTATGTATGAACCAGGAGGTCACGGTTGATTCCAGGTCAGGGTACATGCCTGGGTTGTGGGCTCCATCCCCAATGGGGAGGGGACATGCAGGAGGCAGTGGATCAATATTTCTCTCATCATTGTTTCTATCTCTTTCCCTCTCCCTTCCTCTCTGAAATCAATAAAAATATACTTTTTAAAAAATAACTATCCTAAAGCATATGTAGAACTTTACACAAAAAGTTTTTTTTTCTTATTTCCCTGACTGAGAACAAAATAAGGTAATAGCCAAACCAAGTGGTCCCATACAAAATAACTCCTTACATGGCAAATGATTTAACAGTGGAATGGGTAACTAAAGCCAACTGGGCAACTCTTTCTCCAGCCTTAAAGGACACATTTTTATATCTCTGGGAAGGCGTTGGTGTGGCGCTGTCCATGGGGAGTGGCGCCAGCAGCTCCTGGGCAGGACAGCAGGAACTTCAGCCAACGAGGGCCGGCACCCTCCCCTCGGCCTGTGCATTGCTCGGTGTTCCATAACGTCCGGGGAGCCTTAATGGCCTCTGTGAGTAAAGGGACGCTGGCTGGATGTCTGTGTGAAAACAGGAACGAACTTCCTGCTCAGAGGCAGATGCCCTTAAGATACCTACTTGCCACGTTGGAGACGAAGCCCAGACTTCGCTTAAGGTCAGAGCAGATAGAGTGGAGGCACCATCGGAATTTTGCATCACAGCGATACTTGTTGGCACCGCAGGTGTCATAACAGGCATCCAGCTGGTTGCAGCACTTGGTCATTGCTGGGATGCCCAAGTCCATCTGGGGAAAGAGGGAAGAAAATGCCACGTTTAGACCGAGGACCTCAGGCAACCTTGTCCACATACTTGGCGAGCCAGTTCTCAAACTCCTGCTACACTTTCGGATCAACTGAGAAACACCAGTGACTTGAGAGAATACAGCGGATTGATAGTCAGGATGCTAAATTTCAATCACAATTTACTTGTTAATTCACAGGTCACTATGGTGATGAAAACAGAAATCAGAACGCCAGTCCAGAAAGCAGAGTTTCAAAACATCCAAATTCAGCTAAAACTTACATGAGATTTTATCTAAGCAAAGGATCCCAAGGCTCAGAATTAGGAAAACTAAAGTCTTAGTTCATCATTCGGGCACCTGCATTTATCAGAGATCCACCCCATACAGCGCTGTGTTAATGGGGTGTGTGTCTGTACATGTTGGGGAGCAGAGTCAGGTATAGGACACAGAGGCACTCTGGTCAAAGGGCAATATCTAATGCACACCTGGACATGCGTTTATTAAGTGTTCTATAAGCCATTGTAAATGTTGTGGCATAAGCTGAGTAAATTCATAGAATGCCATCTGTAAAGTAATAAAACGGGAATTTTTTAGAGGATTTTGAAAGAAGATGAAGAGAGGGTTAACAGAAATAAGGGTAGCCTTAGAACATAGCAGGTAACGAAAGGAAATAATGAGCAAATCATATTGTGAGTGAATTTGTTTGTTTAGTCTTTCAAGAGTCTCTCCAGGGAAATACATACATGTAAAAAGTTTTCCTTAGAGCCCTACCTGGTTTGGCTCAGTGGATAGAGCATCGGCCTGCGGACTGAAGGGTCCCGGGTTCAATTCCAGTCAAGGGCACATGCCTGGGTTGCAGACTTGATCCCCAGGACGTGGGGGGAGGGGGGGGTGTACAAGAGGCAGCCGATTAATTATTCTCTCTCATCATTGATGTTTCTCTCCCTCTCCCTGCCTCTCTGAAATCAATAAAAAATATATTTTAAAAAAAGTTTTCCTTAGAGAGAAGAGTAAGTTGATGGATGACCTTGACTTCCAAAGTAACTAGTTAGATTTGATAAACACTCTTGAGCAAGGAAGGGACATGATACAAAGAGTGATCAAAGAAGAGTAATTGCTTTACGGTGTAAAAAAATAGATGGGAATAGACCCTGGCCAGATAGTTCAGTTAGTTAGAGCATCATCCTGCTACACCAGGGTTGCAGGTTTGATCCCCCGTCAGGGTGCATACAAGAAATAACCAGTGAGTGAATGCATAAATAAGTGGAACAACAAATTGATGTTTTGATGTTTCTCTCTCTCTCTCTCTCTCTCTCTCTCTCTCTCTCTCTCTCTCTCCCCTCCCCCTTCTCTCTCTCTTTCTTATACATCAATCAATAAAAAAATAGATGGGAACAGCGTGGGTCTAGATGTAGATAGAGCATCTTAGAATCTTTTGCAGTTTTTCTAATTATAAATACTAATACTTGGACTTGGATAGACTCTGTAAAAATCTGGTTTCAGGCATGGTTGGGGAATTATAGTCAGTGATTATAGGTCCTTTTCCCTTAGGTCTCCGTAAGTGTTCTCTCATTTAAACTTTTCTTCCAAGGCCACTTAAAGCAGAATATGGAGTTTGGCAGTTTACAATGTCCTTTTAAGCAACATTAAGAGGTTATGTAACTCATTATTAGACTAGGCAAAGGCCTGGACTCTGCAATTCTGGGTAAATTCCATTACTGATACCTGAAGTAAACTACTTTGCTTGTACCTCATCTCTAAAACTACAAATATATCACAACAGAGGTAACTGAGAATTAGATGAGTATAGTGGCTACCATTCAATTCAATACAATTCAATTGGAAAGTCTTGAACTAGTTTTTGATGATATTTGTATCAGCAAACAAAATGACATTACTTCCAAAATATGGTGCATACCACTTCCATAGCTACTAAATTGATATCAAGTAAAATATATTGGCTGGAAATAGGTGGTTTCTCTATGTAAATGCAGAGTAGGGCAAAAGTAGGCACCCAAAACACAAAGTTTATTCTTGTGTTACTATTTGTGAACTGTTGTATTGCTTTCCATACAAACAACTGTAAACCTACTTTTGCTCCACCTTTTATTATTTGAAATGATTGTCTTCTGCATCCATACACATTCTGCTTATTGTGGACGAGGATGGGTGTTCAGCCGTGCAGGTTGTTCAAAGCACAAGAGGGTCAGATCTAAGAGGGTCAGATCTTCCCACAAGACATCATATTTTTAATGAAATGTCTAGCCAATCACAGTCAAGTTTCCTTTTCTAACAAAATCAGTATCTATATATATAAAAGGCTAATATACAAAGTGTCCCCTCAGGAGTTCGACCGGGAGTTCGATCGCTCGCTATGACGTGTGCTGACCACCAGTGGGTGGCACAGAATGACGGGAGGCCCCAGCCGGCAGCCGGAAGGCCCTGATTGGCCCTGATCGCTGGCCAGGCCTAGGGACCCTACCAGTGCTCAATTTTGTGCACCGGGCCTCTAGTATTAAGATAAATTTCTGACAAATGGAAGAAAACTGTCTTGAGGAAAGAGGACCTCTTTCCAATTTGCATAAAAATGCCCCATGGGTGAGCAGGATCTTAGAATAAACATTATGCCACTTAGAAAATTATTACAAAGTAAAATCTTTTGAATCATAAGAAAAGTGAAGTTGAGCCTGGTTAAGATACAAGTCAAAAATCACAGTTCAGATATGAAATCCCTGTACCTACATTTTACATAGGGCCTCTTGTCCAAAGAAGTCTTAAAAGAAATTATAACTTAATTTCAGGGGAGACCTACAGTTTGAGAAATGGTCTACATTGTGATGATGAATGTTTAGCCAGTGACTGGAGGTGTGTATGGAGGTTTTTCTTGGGGGTGGGGGTATGAGGGTGCGTTTGCAGAGTTCTATGATGTTAATACTCCAAACACAGCTGATTTGGCACGAGAAGTCCTGACAATACCGTAGCAGTCGGCTCTCACTGGTCAGTCCCAGCTGGCTCCACACGTCAAACCCCTCAGATCTAGTTCCTATTTAGTTCTGTTTGATCCCCTAAAGCTCAGCTGATGTTTGCCGTGGTGATTTCCAAGTTCACTTTACAAGGGCTTATCTGAGGGACAGCTGCCTCTGACTAAAGGAAGTCAAATTCTTCTTTTAAAAATCATCTCCTTTCCTCTGTCTCCAATTTAAACTTCTCAATCGCATTGCCCAACTATATTCTATATGCGGTCACTTCCATCAGCAATAACTCTTGAATGTGTCTCAGTTAAAACCGGTCAGCGGAGAAAACGATGGTGGTGGTACATACACTTTCTGGTACCTTGAGACCCAGGAAGTAGGAGCTGCAGCCATTGGGCTCCTGCGGCTTGTAGTGAGGTCTGGGCATTGGTGCCTTTCCTAGCAGAGAAAGAAGAGGAAGAAGCGGGAAGGAATATTTAGAAATTAAGCATTTGGAAACATTCGTGAAATAAAAAATATCTAAAAGCGCGATCAGTTTTTCCTTTGAAAGTCATTGTTCCTCAGCAGATATTCACATCCAAATTAGGTGGTGGTGATGGTAACAATGATAATGATGTCCTAAAAGAGTACTAACCCTCAGGCCAGTTTGGCATTTCTCTCCTAATCTCAAAGAATTTCTAATGTTTCTTAAGTTCATGACCTTGAAGATAAGGTCCTTGGCAAAACCGAACTGAAACTCAAGATTTCTTACTCCCCTATCCACTGTACGGCCACACTCCTTGCACAGAAAAAGGAAAACACGACCTGATCACACAGTCAGGAACCAGAATTGTAACAGTTCCGCAAAGTTTTTCCCAGAATAACTAGAATGGAACTTTGCAAAATTCTATAAATATAGGCAAACCATTATTGCCCAAAGGACAAAGAAAACACCCTACTTAGGCATTTCTATCATAGAACTAAGCAGAGATTATCTGAAAAACTTTTAATTTCTTGGTTTCTCCTACATAGCTTTTGAGTTATTTTATGATCTTGCCAATACGTACCAGGATTCTTTGTCAGTTGTCTCAATGGTGGTCATGCATCATAAAGATAACCTTGACCTGAGGTGACCTCAGGGCAGTCATCTCCAGTGAGTATTTTTATCTATTATCTGGTTAAGAAAATGGGGCGGAGAGCTTACGTGACTTGCTTAAGTCATGGAGTAAGTGGGGGAAGTAGGGTGTAAATCCAGATTTCTTGTTTTTCTCCAAAGCTCATGTTCTTCCTGCACATTCCTTTGCCTCTTTTTAGGACAAGATATAGCATAAGACTGAGGAAATAAGCTAAGAATTAATCCTCGGAGTGAGGTACCTGGCATTTCTATTTTCTTTATTTTAATTATTTTTATTATGAAATTTCAAAACTGAAGAAAAGTCAAAGAAAAAAAACACCCATGAACCCACTACATAAACATGATAAAGGTTAACATTACCAAACTTTCCATAAATATATTTTCTGCTTAATTAATGTTGCAAGTATAGTTGAAGCCCCTTTGCCCCCCATTTTCCTGTTTTAATTTTTAAATACTAAGTCTATGCTTTAAAGCCCAAAATTGTCTTGATTATTCTTGGCCCTTCGCTCTTGCATATGAATTAGTACATTCTATAAGAGATTGTCAGAATTTTGCTTGAACATACGTTGAATTTATAGATTAATTTGGAAACAACTGACTTTCGTAGAATATTCTGTCTTCCCAAACATGGGCATTTACTTAGTCCTCCTTTATATCCTTCAATAGAGTGTTATAATTTTCTCTGTGTACCTATTATCTCTCCGACATGCTGGACTATTCAGATGCTTACACAATATAGGATATCTCGTAAAACGCCAGAATTACGGATCATAAGGCTGGTATAGTACATCTGCACTTTTCTGGATCCCAGGCTGCTTCTAGCTTTCTGCTCTACCAGCCCTAGAATGAAGCCCTGGCTCTCATGGTCCAAGACGGAGCTTCAGCCAACACCTTCCTATTGTAAGCAGCACATGGAAGAAGGAAGTAGGATCACAGCCTCCCTCTTGAACAAACACACTCCAGAATGTTACACACATCACTTCCTCTTTCTCCCTTTGGCCAGATCTTAATCAAATGACAACACCTCGTTGCAAAGGTGGGCAATGGAAATGACGTTTTTATTCAATGGAGGCAACCTGTTTTCTTCA
>NW_005877578.1:0-8514 GCF_000147115.1 Myotis lucifugus
TTCCCCCCCCCCCCCCGCTTCTTTCTTCATGAGACAAAACTTTTTCTGAACCTCCTAGGGTCCGTGCTGGGTCTGACAAGACACATTAGCAGGGGAAAAGCACAAATTTATTTACGATACCAGAACCCCAAATTCGCATCTTTAAAAGTTAAATCTTTCCTAGCTTCTCTTAGCGGCTATTTGTGGTTTGTATATTATCATTTTATCCCAACCATTCTGAAATCCACATCCATTTTCTGCTTCCATTACCCCCTGAGGTAATGAATTTAATCAGTGGGGTGTCTGTGGAGTTTACAGGACTGGTGGTGAGCCTGCTGGGGTGAAGATAATGGGGGAGAAGGAGAAAAGAATCATAGATAGAGAATGAAGCATAATTTTGAGGGGACGTGCATACCCACTCTCCACAGCCCTGAGGAGTGGGTAATGCAATTTTCTAGGGCAAACGCATCTGTTTTGATCAAGCTCACCAATTCCTTCTTTCTGGTTTGGATCAATCATCTTGAAAGCCTCTTGGAATTACTAAATTCACGACGAATCTCCTGTGATTATTACGAATGTGAATGAAGAAGAAGAAATCATTGCAATTTAATTATTTAGTTTAATTAAACCAAAAGGCTGGGCCTGGCAGTCCTGCCCTACCCTCACTGAGCAGAAAGAATGGCAGACACATATGAGCTCATGACTGCAGTGAAGTAAGAGAAATAAGTCTCTCATCTTATGATAGATGTTAGCATAGATCACTAGCTCTAGTGCATTTTCTTCCTGAATACTGTAGGGGCACATGGGGAAACTACAGAATAGGCACATTTAGGGGGCATTTGCTTGACCACTGAGCCAGCCTCCTGCCTTTGAGTCCCTGACACACGCAGGTGCATTAAGTAAAAGACACATTTGGTGTGGCCTGACCACTGTGGCCCAATGGATTGGACCAGTGCAGACACTGACTTAGGCTCAGCCAATCAGATTCTCCGAAAGGTTTGAACTTGGAGTCTGCTTCCACCTGGACTGTAGGAGCAGTTCATGAGCCGAGAAAGGTCAAGGCAGCCGAGAGAGGGACCGAGTGGGAGGCCTATTGAGGGCTGGGTCTCCTGCGGTTCCTCCGGTCTGCGTGGGTCTGACTGTGTGTTAGGAAAGTGGACCACCAGGCTTCTCCAGTCTCAACCCCGAGAGAAACATGCCATTGGATGGAAAGTGCTCTTCCCATAGCAAGAGCCTGGGTGAGAGTGGGTGGCGTTGCCAGGGGTGCACTGCACCGGTTCCCACCTGGTAGGCCAGCTCAGTATCCCCACGGGCTTGCTTGGTTTTAATGTTTTCCTGTCTTCGAATGGACAGTAGTTGAAACGGATTTATTCTCTAAATTATCCCTCAGTTCAGGATTCACTTAGAAAAATGGGGCCATAAAATGAAGCGTCCACGGCCCAGTGCAATCTGGGGGACAGGCTAGTGAAGGCCAGTGCCCACCACCCAAATCTGTCCTGTGGAGCATGAAGGAGTTTTTCACATTTGGAAAGCTCATAATATTACAAATTGGGTGTAACATCATCCTTTACCTCATTTAGAAAGATTGTCAGAAGGTCCAGGCGGTTTCAGACGTACTTTCACAAATGACTGGGGCCCCGGGAACACTGGCCTGGATGATACCTGATAATTTTCTCTTCCTTCCTGTGGCTGCACTTGTCATCTCTCTTCCTTCCCTGGAGTTAGTCCTTCCCAGCTCTCCTTTCCCCTTCTCCCCTCACACACCTGTCTCCTGAGAGTGTCTGGGGGTCACCAGGCAGATTCGCCCCTTCCCATTCCGCTCACCCCCAGGCACAAAGTTCCCTGCACCTCACCTCACCTTCTTTCCCATGAGACTTCTAGTGCTGAGAGAAATCTCAGGAGATCCGCTACATTGATGTTTCCTCTGAAAAAGGTAAATCTTCCTCTAGCTCTTCATCCAATATTTGATAAATGCCTATAGGAGTGCACTTAGTAGGTCATAAATCCTGAGGATCCAAAAATTAAATTAGGGAGTCGCTTATTCCTGGGAGCCTACCGTGTATGGGAAGGCAGACTAGCCAAATGTCCTAATAAAATAATTGTTGTAGAGGAGATAGATTCTGAGGAGGGCTTCCCAGTGGCCTGGGGGAGTAGAGTGGCTACTACAGAGCGGAAGCAAGTCACAAAAACCTGCAAGCTGAGTGAGCACATGTACACACACACACACACACACACACACACACACAGTGGTGGTGCAAGTAGCTGAGAATCACTGAAAATTATAGTGTAAGAAAGGGCATGAGGCTGGGAGCTGGGCGGGGCCAGATGATAAGACCTTCCCTGCCCAAAAAGGGGTGTAGATTCATCCTAGAGAGCTATAGACACTCAGCATGTTCACACCATGGGCAAGAGAGCTATAGGCATGCAGTAGGCTCACGCCATGGGCAGGGGAGCTATAGACACTCAGCATGTTTACACCATGGGCAGGGGAGCTATAGACAATCGGCATGTTCACACCACAGGCAGGGGAGCAATAGACACTCAGCATGTTCACACCACAGGCAGGGGAGCAATAGACACTCAGCATGTTCACACCACGGGCAGGGGAGCAATAGACACTCAGCATGTTTACACCATGGGCAGGGGAGCTATAGACAATTGGCATGTTCACACCACAGGCAGGGGAGCAATAGACACTCAGCATGTTCACACCGCAGGCAGGGGAGCAATAGACACTCAGCAGGTTCACACCACAGGCAGGGGAGCTATGGACACTCAGCCTGGCAGTGTTGAGGGGATGGCCAGGCAAAGTCCACGTGGCTGTCTCCCAAGACATCTTGTGGGATGGCATCATGGTTTCTTGGGGTTCAGGATCTGACCTTAGAATTTTGAAAGTCTCAGGAACAAATTTACCCTAAATAAATGGTGATACGAATGCATAAAACCAGAGTGCTGCTTATCTCTCTCTCTATATATATATACAAAAAGGCAGTGACCGTGATGACTGAAACGACTGTTTTACTGGTCACCATGCGGTGCTAGCATAGATGCATAGACACAGGTAAAGTCTATGCGTGAACTAAGAATGAACAAGACAAATGCTTGCCTTCACAGAGCTTTCACTGTAAGAAGGTTAGGTCAGGGATGAGAATTCAAAATTGCCACCAGCACAGACCTGAGGTGCCGCTTCTCAGAGTGGCCAGAGATACACCCGGTAGCAGACTGGGGGCGTGACTGAAGGGCTGGCGCCAACATGAAGGCCGGGCTGTTCTGGATTTCCCAGAGGAGCCAATGGCTGCCTAGGAAGTGGAGCTTTTGATGCTGACTGGCATCAAAACCAATCAATCAGAACCTAATCTGGGTGAACTTCGAAGGCAGAACCTAAGGTGGGGGCTGAAGAGGGGTTTTAAGGGCAACAGCTGTTTGGTGTAAGGTGTAAGAAAGCTTATTCAATTTTTAAATAACCGATTTGGCAGTATAGTGCATATGGCTGGCTATCAGTCCAGATATAGGGGTTGTGTGTTTTTGTCTGCCAAGAGCATCTCCTCCTGCTGAAAAAGGCTTCCTTCCTCTCCCCTCCCCCCATTTAAGCAATCCTATCCTATATAATCTATCTATACTGATAAAAGGGTAATATGCTAATTAGATCGAGTTGACCGGCCATCTTCCGGATGTTCGACTTCCTTCTGGACAAAGCCATGGTGGTGGGGGATGAGGCAGAGGCAGTTAGGGGCAAGATCAGGTTGGCAGGGGAGGGCAGTTGGGGGCATTAGGCAGGCAGGTAGGTGAGTGGTTAGGAGCCAGTGGTCCTGGATTGTGAGAGGGTTCAGGCTGGGCTGAGGGACACCCTCCGCCATGCACGAATTTCATGCACTGGGCCTCTAGTCCTATATAATAAAGAGCTAATATGCAAATGGTCATCATGCCCTCATGCTGTCACGCGGTAATGGCTCAGACACTCAACACTGGGAAGAGAGGAATGGGACCAGCCAGGCACAAATGAACTTGCGAGAGAGGAATGCAGACCAGCCAGGCTGCGGCCCAGTAGAGCGACAAGCTGCCCGCCCACAGTCCCCTGCAGCTGGCCCAGGCGAAGCTGGCCCGGATCCTTGGTGCCTGCGGCTGGCCAGAGTGAGGGAAGCCCGGGTTCCGGGTGCCTGTGACCAGCCAGAGGAGGGAATACTGGGTCCTGGGTGCGGGGCAAGGCAGAGGCAGTTAGGGGTGATCAGGCCAGCAAGGGAGCAGTTAGGGGCGATCAGGCAAGCAGGCAGAGGTGGTTCAGGGCGATCAGGCAGGCAGGCAGGGTGGTTAGGGGTGATCAGGCAGGCAAGCAGGGATGTTAGGGGTGATCAGGCAGGCAGGCAGGCAGGCGAGCGGTTAGGAGCCAGTGTTCCCGGATTGCGAGAGGCAGTCAGACATCCCCCAAGGGGTCCTGGATTGGAGAAGGTACAGGCTGGGCTGAGGAAGCCCCTCCCGTGCATGAATTTTGTGTACCGGGCCTCTAGTTAATTTATAATGCAGAACAGCAGTGGAGGTCTGAGAGTTCTAGAAACATCTACATGGAGAGTACACTTTCTCCCTGTAGGCCAACTTACTGAATTGTGGTCAGAGGGCTGGTGAGCACACCCTGAGGGAAGGTGGGGGACTCACATGCCCCCCACAGAGATGACTGTGTCACCCAAGGGGAAGCTTTACCCAGGGGTCTGGGTTCTCAAACTTTCTCTGCCCAGGACATGTTGGTTTGGGCTGAGCCAAAACCTATGTCTGATCTTGTATGTGGATTGCATGGTCAACCAAGTATGTAGACCCCCGGGTGTTGCCTATAGACTAGCATGTCCTGTAAGGCCAGAGAGAAGTGCGGTGAGCTTGGGAGGCACTCTCCTTCAGGTGGCGTAGGCGCCTAGGAAGGTAGTATCTGGACCAAACAGAAAGGACAGTGGCACGAATTCCCTTTATTTGTTGTTAATCCTCACCCACCTGACCGGAGGATATTGTTTCCATTGATTTTTAGAGAATGGAAGGGAGGGGCTGAGGGCAGGAGGGGGATAGAGAAGGAGGGAGGGAGGGAGGAAGGGAGAGAGGAAGAGAGAAAGAGAGAGAGAGGGAGAGGGAAGCATCTGTGTGAGAGACACATCAATTAGTTGCCTCCGGCATGTGCCCTAACCAGGGTGGGGGTGGGGTTGGGGCGGGGCATCAAACCTACAACCCAGGTACATGCCCTTGTTGGGCTGATGCTCTAACCACTTTGCTAGCAACACTGGCCAGGGCTAATTCCCATTATTTTAAAGGATAACCTTCTGAGATGTATAGATGTGGGACTGATTCAACTTAAGCCTGTTCTAGGTCTTCATTTTCAGCTGGTGTAGTTCTTAATGGGAAAGCAAGTTGGGTCCCAAGCCAGTCATTTGTGCACTGAAGTGTGCAGGCCCTGGCCAGGGTCTATCTCCCCGCAGGACCTGCCCTCCCAGCCACGCCCTCCACTCCACCCCCTGCCCTCCACCCACCCATCTGCCCAAGGCTTGTTCCACCAGCAGCTCTTTTGCCCCCAAGATCTAATCAGAGAATCTAATTATTTTAACAACTACTTATCTCATTCAAGGATCCAAGTTTAAAAATGATAAAATTCAACACATTTCTCTGACTATGTCATGCCGACTCTACAAATGCCTATTTACTTTTTAACACAAAATTCCTGGATGGATTCTAAACATAAACCATGTCACTTTTAGGTGGTTCTCTTTTTCAGGGAGGAAAAAATTGCATTTTATAGGAATCCCAATAAATATCCTGTCTGGCACCTACTTCACTTTATTTCCAAATTTAGATCATAAACAACGTTAACAACCAACGAAACACCTGTCATAACACGCACCAGGAAATCCTGGGACGCTTTTATGAAAAATCGTTACGCCTACACTTTCTCCTTTCTTCGGTGCTCTTGAGACGTTCTTCCTTCTCTTCGCATTGACTTCCAAGGCGCCCGATGCCCCTGCCTGCTTAAGTATGCGTCCCCACCAGCTATGACATCACAGCTCATTAATCAGGCGACCAGCCAGCTGAGTGAGATCAGAATGTGGGGCGGCCAGGGTTCCCGAGTGATCACCAGGTGTTTGATCAGCGTGGTCACGGGCTGGGTGCTTCTGCCAATGCAATACCTTCACATCACAGTGTCCACAGGAGTTGCTGTGAAGGCGAGGGGTCAAACACACTCATACACGCCTTTAAATCAGTAACTAAAGTGGTGGATTAGCAATTAGTGAATGATCGTTATGAAAAGCTCAGCGAGCAGAGGCAGCTTTAGAGGAAAAAGAAAAATCACTCAGCTCGTACTATGTATTAATACTCATTTAAAAATCCTTCCAGAATTTGTTATGAATACACACAAAGGCACTCTCAAAGGACATGAAACATTTATGCCAGGTTTATTATTTCATAACCTGTTTCTCATGTTATATTATATTTTGAATATATTTCCAATTCAGCACATACAGACTCATATCATCATAATTGATGTCCGCTGACCCTTCCATTGTCTGATGTAACCTAAGTTTTTATTTTCATTTTGGCACTTCTAATTTTTGCTTTAAAATTTTTAAAAATTTTAGTTGACATACAACATTATATTAGTTTCAGGTGGGCAACATAGTAACCTAATTTATGTAGTGGTATTGTTTTAATATCAATTTCTGTTGTTTGTTCTGATTCTCTCCAGTCTGTGTGACGGAGCAGCCACTGCGGGCGGGCATTCCGGATGCTCGCGCGTGCCCAGGTCGAGGTCAGTGTGCTAAGCAGCCTGCAGAGCGTCCACGCCAGTCAGATCCATGAGATGTGTGGTCTCTGCCAAAGGTCAGGTGAGTTGTAAAAATTAACCTTTATTGTTACATTTTTCTCCAGAAAGTTTGTGTCAACTTGCACTTCTTATTTTAAAAGTTTTTATTTATTGATTTTAGAAAGAAAAGGAGGGAGAAACATTAATTTGTTGTTCCACTTATTGATGCATTCATTGGTTGATTCTTTTTTAAAAATATATTTTTATTGATCTCAGAGAGGAAGGGAGAGGGAGAGAGAGATAGAAACATCAATGATGAGAGAGAATTGCTGATCGGCTGCTTCCTGCATGCCCCACATTGGGGATCGAACCTGCAACCCAGGGAATGTGCCCTTGACCGGAATCGAACCTTCAATCCGCAGGCCGATGCTCTATCCACTGAGCAAACCAGCCAGGGCCATTGTTTGATTCTTGCATGTGCCCTGAGCAGGGATCAAACTCACAACATTGGTGCATAGGAAGGATGCTGTCCCCGCTGAGCCCTGGCCAGGGCATTTGCACTTCTCACAGCATCCAGTTCTTCCAGCTCCTCCCACATTAGCGGCATTTTAGAAAACAGAGTTTTACAGGAAGTTTCAAATTACTAACTCAATTTCCTTTAATTTTTTTTGCACCTCTCTGCATTTTTAAATTTTTTTCAGTTGATTGTGTATTTCACAAAATTCATAAGTTTTGCGTAAATTGTTAAAACATTGTCATAAAATAGTTCATAATATTTCCCTGTTATCTTTATGATATCTGTAAGATTTATTGTGATTTCTCTTTTATTCCTGATTCTGGAAATGTGCATTTTTTCTCTTTCTTTCTACCTAAAATTTATTATTTTATTAATTGTTCAGAAAACCATTGTTTTTTTTTCTGTTAGTTTATTTTTAAATTTTATTTTAGCTCTTTATTATTTTTCTTCTGTCTACTAACTTTGGGTTCAATTTGATTCGTATCCCTTGATCAACCAAAATAATTTATTTTTTATTTTATCACAATATAACCTTATAAAACATCTTCATTGTAAAACATTCAAAGGAAATACAAGAGAAAGTAACTTCCCTGCAGTGCTGCGCAGTAATGGCAAACCCCAACATCCCACAGACATTCCAATGCACCCAGTGGGTGCAGGTGGAACCTTTGCGCGCATGCACCCGCTTCCCCCCGCCCCTCGTCCACTCCCCGTGCAGTCCTTCTGAGGGTTCCTACTGCTCCACGTGCCTGCGCAATAACCAGCACATATTCTGGCATATATATTTTTCGAATCATTATTTTATAGAAATACATTTACAGTGGGGCCTTGACTTACGAGTGTCCGGACTAATGAGTTTTTTGAGATACCAGCTGTCTCTCGGCCAATTTTTTGCATTGAGTTGATAGAGTAATTTGAGTTAACGAGCTCCTTATAGAGCTCCTTAATGAGCTCGGTCTCGGAACGAATTAAACTCATAAGTCAAGGCCCCACTATATATTCATTTCCATATATTTCACGAAAACAAGTTATGCCCGAATACTCTCGAGTCTAGACCCAGGCCACAATGTCATGGAATTCTCTATTGGACACCAAAGGAAGGAGAATGACACCAATATGGGCATCAAAAATGGGCAGAGAGTGAAAAGTAAAATTCCATTGATAAAATCGTGCATCAACATGTACACAAGTGGTTCAGGCCAAGTCAGATGGTCATAAAATAATCAACCTCACTCACAAGTGTCCAATA
>NW_005877579.1:0-8513 GCF_000147115.1 Myotis lucifugus
AGTGGGGGGGAGATAGAGAGAAACATCAATGTGAGAGAGACACATGGATTGGTTGCCTCCCACATGCGCCTCTGACTGGGACCAGAAGGAAACCTGCGACCCTGCTCAGGCCAACATTCTCAACTGAGCCACACTGTCCAGGGCAGTAACAGCACTTTATAGAGGACATTAACAAATAACTATTGCACCATACTACTTCTCATAATCTTACCGTGATGTACTTAATAAGTATATATGTGCATACAAATATATACACAAACACACATATACATATTCATTGCTCTACCTAGTAATTGCAAGGTATTCAATATATTAATACCCTTATAGAAATGATTTTTACACAGAGACTCATCATTTCTTTCATTTCATATTAGAAATAAACACATTTTATTTAAATCTCACCAGATTGCATTTACCTTAGGATAAGGTATTTCATAAGGTTGCATTTACTTTGATTTGTTCAGCAAATTAAGCTATAACCTCCTATAAATGAATTTGCCTTCCATATTATTTAACAAAATTGTATTTGACATTTTAACTCAAGAACAAACAAAATACTATTGCACACATCATTTTTCCTAAACATTAAAAAAAACAATTAAAAATATGTGCCAGGCTGAATATTTTTGCAACGAGCTGTTCTGTGAACATTTGAAAGTGCTCTCTATACATCAGCAGAGACATTCGCTGTACTGAAAGTTTCCCCATATGGCATGTCATTAGCACATTGCATAGAACATATTTTGACTGTTGCGATCAGATTCACCTTTTTTGTGTGAAAAAACTCATGTGTTTGAGTATAAAAAGATCTGAATTTTAGTAAACTAAAATATTGACCTTATTTTTTCTTTTAGTAAGTTAGGGGTGTAATGGATAAAATATGTATAAACCATAACAAACTCTTGAAAACTTATAATTGTAAAGTTAATTTTAAAAAGCAGGGCAACAGTATAAGTTCTAGAAAAATTATATAATATGAACTTCCTGATTTGGATACTAGGTAGGCAAGTTGCACAAATAGAACTATTATTTATACTGAACTCATTTTCTTATAACATTTAGAGAGATCCAAAAGAGAATAGGGGATAGAAATATAGAAATTTGGGCTTGTATCAGACCCCAGTAAAATCTTTATCTTCCTCTCTTATGAAAGAAAGAGCCAAATGGAATGAACATAAAGCCAGTTTTCTCCCGAGAGCAAATCTATTCCACACATCTCCTATGAAGGTCTAGTCCTGGGAAAAAACATAGATAGCATTGTTACAGCCAAACCCAATATTTTTCTAGCTTAATGAGCCAACAGGCCATTCCCTGAATGCCTAATAGGGTAAACGGCATTATTACACCTTGATTTGATATAGCTGGGCAATATGGTTGTGGTTAAAGCACTTTTTGTCTTTATTTGAATGTCCTAGACTAGTGGTGTTTAACCAGGGGGTGATTACTTCCCTCAGGAGAATTTCTGGAGACATTTTTGGTTGATAGGACCATAGGGGTTTGCTTCTGAAATTGAGTGGGTAGAGGCCAGTTATACTGCTAAACATCTCAGTTATACTGCATAACACACAGGAGACAGTTCCTCATAAGAAAGAATTATCTGGCCCCCAGTGTCAATAACACCGATGTTTAGAAACCCTGACTGATAACTAAAGTCTTTCACATTTATAATGTATGAAAACAGTCCCTATTTCCTGTGGGAAGGTTAAAAATCATGGTTGAATGTCAATTGATCAGATCCTACTTCTGTTGTAAAATAGTTGATAGCTGATTCTGAATTAGAACTGGAACTCATTTCTCCCTTGCTCTAATCTGTGCCACAGAGAACAAATTACCCATCCCTTAATTCCCTTTTGTTTTGCTCTGTTTATTTTGGACTGTCAGTTTTTACATACTCCATACGCTTGACCCTCTTGGCAACAAACCCTCTCACAGGTGTGCTGGCTCCATATATTACTCATTGGACCATCTGCCTTTCAAAGGAAGGACAGACACCAAGCAGTGGCGTGAAGGCCCTGCATGGTGAGTTTGAACTTTCCCTCTAGGTTCCCGCCTCGAAGCTCTTACAGCTTATTGCACTCTATCCAGCAGCCACAGTCTGGAGAGGATGGGGAATGCATCAGACAGACCAGATGGCAATGCCTTCTCTGGTTTCTGTTGTTGCTTCCCGCTCTCTTTCCTATCGCTTCCTCCCTTGGCTGACAGGTCTCACCAGGGGTTTTGAGTTTGCTGGCTGTGTAACCCTTCAATTCATTTATGAATGGTGAGCTTGTTATTCAGTATTGATATTTCCTATGAACAGCATTGCCTTGTAAAGTTGGGCAGATTGTCAAGTTGGAAGCCTAGTCAGACCTAATTGGAGTGTCTATTCAAGAATCTTGACTTGCGTGTTATTGAGAATGTGGAAAGTACTGGTTCAGGAAGTATTCTCTCAGTTTTAATGTATTGTAAATCTTCATATAGTGATTCAACTAGTTAATGTCAATACCCGTGGAACATTCTGGAAGACAATTTGAAAGTTGAGGAGGAAACTTGAATAGTAATATTGTATGTGTCCAAATTATCATGTAAACACAGCTCTCAGGCTTATATCACATAGAACGTCACATTCACAAAGTTACTGGAACCTAAGAATTAGAGTTTTATCATTTGAGGAAATCATGTATTGAAGGAAGAATAAGACCTGGGCTTGAAGTCAGACTCTGTTGGCTTCAAATTATATCTCTGCCATTTCCTCTGATTCTACCATCTTGGGAATGGTGTTTAACCACTCTGACACTCATGATCTGCATCTGTGACACAGAGAGGATAACTCCAGCCTCTCAGTGTTGCAAGGATTATGCATAGGTATATGTATGTGTACACACAGACACACCTCAAACCACTTTAGCTCATTTTTACTCCTGTAGCAGAGCAAAGTACAGAAAAGAAGAGAAATGAAAAAATAATTAGAATAAAAAACCCTCAATTTACTGTCTTGCTTTTTTACTTCCTGACTGTCTAAAGTTAGAAAGTCAGCAAACTTCTCTGAGACACAATTTCTTAAGTACTAGTAGCAAAATAAGGCTACTGGAACATTAAATGGTTTCTGACCATTGTATGTTTTTAGACAACTAACCATGGGCCTCTCTGCCTTTAAATTGAAGCTCCGCGAGGAACCCAGTATGTAAAAGAGGTCATTCATGGAAATTTTTAATTCAAGGGAGTTTGGAAAGGGTGTCCCTCAAGGCTCTTTCAGTTCTAAAATACTGTAAGTAACAAGTATTAGCTTAGACTGGGTCCTAATTTTAGATAAGGACTGCTTAATGTTATCATTCGAATGTGAGCAACTGGAGTTGTATATGATATATGCTACTTCAATAGCTGAAACATGCCAAAATGTTGGGAATGCCCTCAACTTTAGGAGTTAAGGGACCATGATTCTGGTATAATTCAGTCAATCACTAGCTATAAAAAAATACAGGAAAACTCTAATCTCTAATTCTCTGTGTTTATGTACGCATATTCATTTGTTCTTCCTCATTTCCTCCTACCCTGTATTAATCCCTTAATAAAATGCTCTGTTTGATTGTAACAAAAAAACATTGGGTATTGTTATGGGCTGAATTATGACCCCCTAAACTCATATGTTCAAGCCCTGATTCCCAGTACCTCAAAAATGCAGCTGTATATGGAGACAGGGCCTTTATAGAGGTGATTAAGTTAAAGTGAGTCCCTTAGGGGGTATTAATCTAAACTGACTGGTGTCTTATAAGAAGAGAAAATTTGGATATACAGAGATACCAGAGCCCTGGCCAGCTTTGCTAAATGGCTAGAGCGTTGCCCCCCCCCCCCACTGAAGGTCACAGGTGCACTTCCCAGTCAAGGGAGAGTACCTGAGTTGCAGGTTTGATACCTGGCTCCCGTTAGGGCATGTGGGGAAGGCAACTGATCAATGTGTCTCTCTCACATCTCTCTCTCTCTCTCTAAAAATTAATGGGAAAAATATCCAGGATGGCAATTAATGAGAGAGAGAGAGAGAGAGAGAGAGAGAGAGAGAAAGAGAGACCAGGGAAACATATGCACAGAGAAAGAACCAAGAACCTTGTGAAGACACAAAACAATGGTTCTCTGGAGGCTGAAGAGAGAGGCCTTAGAAGAAATGAACCCTGCTAACATCTTGATCTTAGACTTCTAGCTACCAAAACTGTTAAGCAATCAAGTTCTGTCATTTAAGCCACCCAGTCTGTGGTATGTTCTATGGCAATACTAGCAAACTAATACAGGTTTCATGTGCCACTTCAAAATACTACCTTACAGTTTCCAGAGTGATATTTTGAAGGTGGCCATGTGTGGTTTGAGTTCTTAGATATAAAATCAGTACTTCAAATTCAGAAGAGATTATGATTAAGTCAATTAATGTGTTATTTTCTCCACACCCCTGTGTTTATTTTCATTGTAGTTTATCACAGCCTAAAATTTGATTCTTCATTTATTATTTTTCTATAACTCCATTGGATTAAAATATAATCTTAACAGAGGCAAGGAGTATACAGTTTATTCAATACTTTATCAGTAACAGTTATAAGAGGACTTGGAGTAAAATAAGAGTTAAATAAAGAATTGTTGAATTTCTTAGAGTTTGGAATAATTTATCATCATATATAACATGATTTACTTCATCGTAAATCAGCTAACCATCAAAATAATCAAACTTCAGCCATCAGTTATTTATGATGGTGGATATTTAGCTATAAAATTCTGCCTTATACAGACCAGGAAAGATTTTGAAGGGTTAACAATGGTTGAAATGTGCTTTGATATTCTTTAAAAAATGCAATATGTTTAACTACATATTTGTGAAGTGTGAGATTCAAGGCCATTGTCTGAAAATCCAAAAGCACTTTAGGGCTTTTATAAAGATGTCTGAGTTTTAGTAAACATTCTCTAGAGACATTATTTAACTTAAGCTCCAATTGAACTTTAGACCCAACAAATACTTCTTGAAAAGTGTATTCTAGTTTACTTGAAGTGGGAAGCACAGGGGAGATAAATTTCATTTATTTTTCTGCTAGGAGAGATAGGCAAGATCCTGGCATGATGTTGCTAATTGGCTGGTAAAAATTTAGGTTTGGTGTTCAAAGAATTAATGTTTCAGCAAGTGTTCAATATATCAGAATGTGACTACTTTAGAGAGGTTGACTTTAAAATCCTCCAAGTACATAAATTACTGGTAAAAGCAATTATGAATTTCTGTTTTTGTCTTTGCAAAACAAAAGAATTTTTGTGACAAATTTTGAAAGATAATTTGTAAATTTCACTAACTGAATTGTATTTATAAGTATAGATAGTATTCTGTTGCATTGCATAGTTAACATATGCATTTTAATTATTTTTAATGCATTTTGTTTTTCATTATATGTTCTGCATAAAATTTAAAGCCATGCTTTTAAATTTAGGCAACTACAAATGTAATAAATCCCAGCTCTGCCACCTGCTCATTTTATGACCTTGGACAAATTACCTAACCTTTCTAATCCTTCAGTTTTCATATTGGTATATTATGATAGTCCATATACTTCATAGTTACCCTGAGAAATAAATTAGATAATGTATGTAATGCTCTTAGATGATATTACCTGACACATGTATTCAGTACATTTTAATTATTTTTTATTTTTATAGGGGTTTCATTTGTGTTTGTGTCTGAGCTACTTAAGGGCTTAGTATAGTCTTTTGGGTAACGGCACCAGAGGCTGAGACCACATTGCTCCTCAATTCTACTCAAAGTTGGGAGCATTTTGTCACCTGATATATGAATCAGCATAGTATACCCAGAGGTGGAATATTCTGCCTCTAAAACCTGAGACCTAACAGGTATTATTCTTCATCCTTAGTGGCAGAAGATGCAAAATGCAAAAATGTATCCTTTCCAAAGGGGAAGATAACCTAACATGTCTTAGAACTCCAGACCTGCACCAAGCCTCACTGATATAGTCACCTTCACATATTTATAGGGATTTTCTCTATAGGATATTCGTCTTCCAAAATTTACAATCTATTTGCCAATTCTCATTCACCTATGAGTCACCTATGTCTGGGATTCCCTCTTGGTCCATTTCACCGAAACTATTTGTTACCAGAAAGTAGTGTTATCATAGGCCTGTGATTTTTTTTTGAAGTATACTTTACTATTATCTGTTTTAAGCAAATACTTAGAAACGCTATTTCAAATTTTCGTTCTTGATAAGCATGAATAGAATATATCTGCAAGATCACTGGTTGCATACCATCCATCAGAGGCTGGTTAAGATGCTGTAGCAAAGATTCCTCAGTGCACACAGCTGCAGTTGGGGCTGCTACCTGACTGAAATAGCAGTAGTCAGTGTCATTCTCCAGAATCCACCCGGCTTTTTCAGGAGATAGAGACATGAATTAAATGGAGATATAATGGGCATCACCACCTGCAGAATGGCACTAATCTCTACCACTTCCTCCAGGACATAATAGTCTTTTACACTTTTCTCTTTTGGATAGTAGAAGGGTGCTTTCAGAGGTTACCACTTGCCCTTCCCTACTATGATAGTTCTTACCCTACAGGACAATGAGCCAATGTAGCGCCTGCCAACTACCGAGTATATCCATTCAAGCATTTATTTGGGTCCTAGGAAAATTACTACCAGGTGGGTTCACAAATGAAGTCAATGTACTGTGATCCAGACACAGTCAGCATTCCACTCATTACCTGGCTTCTATAACCCCCTCTCTAACAAAAGGAAATGGCAATGCTTTGGGTGTGATTTTTTTTAAAAAATTCTTTATTGTTGAAAGTATTACATATGTCCCCATTGTCCCCCATTGACCTCTCCCAGCCTGCCCCCACCCTCCAGCCTAAGCCTTTACCCCCCTATTGTCTGTGTCCATTGGTTATGCTTATATGCATACAAGTTCTTTGGTTGATAATTAACCTCCCCACTCCTCACCCCCACTTCTGCATAGCAAAAGAAATCATCAACAAAATAACAAAAGAGTCCACTGCATGGGAGAACATATTTGCCAATGTTACATCTGATAAGGGCTTAATCTCCAAAATTTATAGGGAACTCATACAACTTAACAAAAGGAAGATAAACAATCATTTCTTGAAAGTGGACATACAGAAGGTCAAGAGGCATATGAAAACATGCTCAAAATAACTAATCATCAGAAAGATGCAAATCAAAACGCCAATGAGGTACCACCTCACACCTGTCAGAATGGCTATCATGAACAAATCAACCAAGGACAAGTGCTTTGGGTTCTTGATTATCAAAGTCTGCCTGAACCTTGGGCAGGGCAGTCCTTCACGTCTTTGGCATTCTGCTTTCCCTACTGAATAGTTCCTGAAGTCAGTGGTGGTAGGTTCCTTTGAAGCAGAAATGGGGGAATAATGTCACACAACCTTGCCACAGTGTTGCAAGGTCCTTCATTCTGGAGAGCGTGTGACAGCTTCAGTGCGTGGGTTTTGGGTCTGAAAACTGGCTCACATTTGCCATAACCGGTTTGGCTCAGTGGATAGAGAGTCGTCCTGTAGACTGAAAGGTCCCAGGTTCGATTCTGGTCAAGGGCATGTACCTCGGTTGCAGGCACATCTCCAGTAGGGAGTGTGCAGGAGGCAGCTGATCGATGTTTCTCTCTCATTGATGTTTCTAACTCTCTATCTCTCTCCCTTCCTCTCTGTAAAAAAATCAATAAAATATATTTTTAAAAAAACTGGCTCACATTCAGAAACTAGACAAAGTTTTGAAACTTTTTATTGGGGTGGCTACTCTTCGCTTTCCTTAATTCCTTCTGTTTGAATAGATTGAGAAATAGTCTTGATGTCTCCATCTTGTTCAAAGGGACAACGCGTTCTATTACCCAGTTCCATAGCTCGTCATATTTTACTGGAAACCCTGTTGGTACACAAAACCTGTTGGGGATAAAAATTCAACCTCTCAACCCCCTCTGAGATTCTGCTACTTTTATGATTAAATTTTACTTTTCTGTCCTCTGGGTTCATAAGATGGGAAGTCTCTTTATATTGCCACGGAGGACCTCTTAGGATTTAATTGCTGATTAATCACATTCAGTTTTTCATTCCCTCAAAATAGTAATCCAATTCCATTGTCTATAAGAACTATTTTTCTGTGTTTCTTAAAAGCCTGATACTTCTTCCACCAGCGCATTCCCTTCCGGCACATCCCAGTTGCTAAGAGTAAAGGTTTAACAAATTTCAGTGCCACTTCATGCCAAGAGATATCAGTATTCTGCCTGTTGCCTGCAAAGGTGTTCTTGTGGGCAGCTGGCCAGTAGGTCGTCCAGTCTGCTTCCTTGGACCACTTCAGGCATTAACTATTGTAGACTGTGATTTCCAGCATCTGAGAGAGAAATCTGTGTGCAGGAAGCTTATTGGGTAGTGCCCTGAGGGTCAACCTCTGAGACAAAGTGCAGCTGCAGGAAT
Organism: Myotis lucifugus; assembly: GCF_000147115.1. Classification (NCBI taxonomy): domain Eukaryota; kingdom Metazoa; phylum Chordata; class Mammalia; order Chiroptera; family Vespertilionidae; genus Myotis; species Myotis lucifugus. Next base: position 8,459 of record NW_005877579.1, read on the forward strand.
GGATAGAGGGGAGCCCTCAAGAAGCTCTGGGACTGGGAAGGCCCCTAGCGCCTGC
>NW_005877580.1:0-8512 GCF_000147115.1 Myotis lucifugus
ATTTCTAACTTTGCCATCATTGATTTATGATATCTTTTCATTGCATATAAAATTCTTATTTAAAAATTATTGCTTTGAGAGAGAGAGAGAGAGAGAGAGAGAGAGGAGAGAGAGATTTTTTATTCTACTTATTTATGCATTCATTTTTTTCTTGTATGTGCCCTGACCGGGATCAAACCCACAACCTTGGTGTATTGGGTCAATACTCTAACCAACTGAACTACCCAGCCAAGGCAAAATTTTTATTTTGTTATATTGTCTAATTCTGGACCATTTATACCATTTAAACTAAATGGTCTGTGTTGTTGTTCTCCTTTGTTATGCCTATCTGTTTTCTCTCATAGATGAACTTTAGAATTAATATGTACTAAATTTGAAGAAAAACTTTATTTTGAAAATATGATTGAGATTGCTAAGTATCTGCATAATTTTTGTCTTGAATTTGTAGACCGGATGTTTAGAAGCCAACAGTAGTCAAGGGGTTGATGGGACTGGGCAAGGAAGGTTTGCAGATTTCAGTCACAAGCAAGAGAAGGGGGAGCAGAGCGGGTAGAAGCTAAGGTAACAGCAGGAGTGCCCAGGATGGTACCCCTGGGGCTCAGGCACCAGCACAGCCCATGTCACTTGTCAGGGCTAACAAGCGTGACACAGAAAGTGGCACTGACAGATATGCCCATCTGGAGATTCTGTCGAGCTTGGTCGCCTGGGCCTTTCCTCAGACTCCGCCAAACAGGGAGAAGGCACTGCTGCTTCCTGTGTGAGCAGACGGGACCACAGGCGGCCAGCGTGACAGGCAACCTGGGACGGGAGGAAGGGCCCCCTCCCCTGCCAAACTATCCTTTCTCTACCTGGTGGGTCTCTTCTGACGCTTCCTGGAGAGGAACTATTTTATCACGCAGTCAGAAAAGTGGCTTCATGCCTGGGAGCGAGGACTGTCAGGCTGAATTCCCCTCGCCTCTGCCAGGAGGAGGGCATGGAGAGCTGGAGGAGGAGTTGGGTAATAAGGGGATATGGTGGGTGGGGGGAAGAGGACAGAGGGGAACCACCCCGGGGCAGCCCATACCATCCCTCTAGAGTCACCTTTCCCCATCGGCTGGCTCTGTGGGGCTGGGAACCAAAAAGGGGATACAGAACAACGACAGTGCACTGTGTGGCGGCCCCTTCACCTCCACTCTCTGCTGTCCTACTGTTCAATCCCCGCGTTGGGTTTATTTTAAACGTCCAGGGCTCCAAAACGCAGACAGCGCCAGCCACGTCTCTCCTCAGGCAGGAGGACCCCACCGTAGAATCGTTGGCGTTGACAATCAGTTCCAGTCATTGCTGAGGATGAGAGCCTCAAAGGAAAAAGGAGCAAAGCAGGAGGAACCCGTGTGTGTGTGTGTGTGTGTGTGTGTATGTGTCCATTTGAAGAAAGTGCCGCATAAAAGATTCAGAAGTTGTCACCTGTCAAAGTCTGGCTGTGCGGTCATTTTTAATGTGCAGTAAGGTGATGGATTCACATGCCAGGCCAGGGCATCACCAAAGTCACCTCCGCTGAGTGTCACGCTGAAGCCGTGCCCCAGATGAAGGCCGGACACAGCGCCCTCTCGTCGCTGGCTAAAACCACACAGTTAATGGTTAGGGCGCACATACATCACACACCATTAAAGCTGCCAGTCTCCGTCTCTCTCGCCCCATTAGGAGAATATATGTATCATTAAAGGAAGTGAGTTACAATATAAAAATGTGGTAATTCAGACTGTCAGGCCACAACTGACAGCACATTTGGGGACTGCTTTCCTGAGCTCTCTCCAGAGACCCTATATTTAGTGAGAAGACATTTCCCAGAAAAGTTTTCATAAATATTCTCCGTGGGAAAATATGTGTATTTATTACTTCACGTAAAAAGAAGTCTAAAGTAAATGTTTTAGGAGCTTGCTTCTCAGAAAGGGAGCGGTTATTTTCAATCCTTAGCTGGAAGAATGTTTCTTATCAACTTTATACAAGTCAGGGGATGCTCTTGCCCGGGAGACCTGCGATGCTGGCAGCAGCATTGTCCTCATTTCCCCCGCCTCTTTGTCCTCCCTGCAGCCACACTCCATACCCCATGTTCTCATTGTGATGTTGGGAGTGTATTAATTATGTGTTTTTTTTTAAATATATATTTTATTGATTTTTTTACAGAGAGGAAGGGAGAGGGATAGAGAGTTAGAAACATTGATGAGAGAGAAACATCGACCAGCTGCCTCCTGCACACCTCCTACTGGGGATGTGCCTGCAACCAAGGTACATGCCCTTGACTGGAATCGAACCTGGGACCCTTCAGTCCGCAGGCCGACGCTCTTTCCACTGAGCCAAACCAGTTTGGCTAATTATGTGTTTTAAAATTTTTTTTTAAATTATATTTTAATCAGAGAGGAGGGAGAGGGAGAGAGAGATAGAAACGTCAATGATGAGAGAATCATTGATTGGCTGCCTCCTGCATGCCCTCCCACTGGGGATCGAGCCCGCAACCTGGGCATGTGCCCTTGACTGGAATTAAATCTGGGACCTTTCAATCTGCAGGCCAATGCTCTATCCACTGAGCCAAACCGACTAGGACAATTACGTTTTTTTAATTTCTGTACTTTATGATGCTTTGACCTCTTATGGACTTGCTTGAGAGGGGAAAGACTGCCCCTCTGAGGTCAGCCCGATCCTAACTATACACCTTCCACCTGCAACCAACCAACCCAAAGCCCATCCTCAGGCACCTTCTTTATGAGGCCCTCACCATCCATAACCATTCCAGGGACAGGTACCACGCAACCAGGGACAGCTCCCAGGCCCTGGAGCCAATGGAAAATATTCAAGCTAGCCCATCGTAAGCCTGTTGGCCCTGCCTCACTCATTCTTTTGCACCAAAACCATGAGAAAGTTTCCCATCCACCTTCCCTCCTCCCCCTGCCTCCTGCCGCTCCCTGGTCCTTCCTTGTGTGGCCCTTTGTGGTGTGGCTTGCCCCTTCCTCTGGGAACTGTGAGTAACAAACTATCTTTTCAATGACAGTTGTCTCCTCATCTGTTGGCCTCACCAGAATGGAATGATAATAAATTCTACATTTTGAAACAGGGGTTGGGGTGGGGTGGAGAAATGTTCATGAATCTTCTATCTAGTGGCTCAGAGTGGTAAATTTAAACATTATCCTCAAAACTGCATGCAAATAACTCCAACTGGCCACTGCTTTATCATATTCTATGTTGTCTTAGTCAACATGAAATTTTGTTTTGGTTCAGTGGGTCATTCTGCATACTGTTTGAGGGAAATGCCACACTGATGAAAACCCAGCAGCTGTGGGAGAGAAATATAAAGAAAATGCAATTGGAAAGCTGAGGTTGGTCAAGGCAGGCCTAGGCTGGTGTGGGAAGTTTATTGAGCAGATACTATAAAAAGGGAACCAGAAAAATCAGGCGGAGAAAAAAGAGAAACATTCATTTCAGGTGAGATAAGATGGAGAAAATTTCATGCAACAGAACTCTTCTTAGAGTTCTGGGTTCTGATGCATGCCTTGATGGTTGAGCTGGGCAGCACGTTGGCCCCCAGAGACACAGAGGTGAACGCTGAGAAGTACCGAGTGTGAGGACTTTGTGGTTTCGTAGGGTGAGCAGACACATGGGCAATGACTGCGGGATGTGAGTGCCCTGGTGGGGCAAATGCAGGGGCTACATGAGCACAAAGGAGGCAGGTCAAAGAAGTCACCTAATAAACAGGATCAGGAGGCATTTGCCTGGAGCAGAGTGAGTGGGGGAGGGGCGGTATTGTGAAGAAGGTTCTAAGTCGAGCAGACAAATTGTGCAAAGGCCAGAGGAGTAAGTGAGCCAGAAAACTGTTTACCCAGGGCAGTTCTGTGAACAGATTTTTATTAAATTTTTTGAAACTGTGGTAAAAACCATTTAACAAAATTTACCATCTTTACCACCTTAAATGTACAGTTTGGTAGTATCAAATATATACTTACTGTTAACATTTAGGTATATAGCATATTGTGCAACACATTTCTAGAACTTTTACATCTTGCAAAACAAACTCTGCACCCATTCAACAACTCATCCTCCCCTCTCCCCAACCCCTGATAACCACCATTCTACTTTCTGTTTCTATAGTTTGACTACTTTAGATATCTCATATAAGTGGAATCATGCATTTTTCGTTTTATGACTGGCTTGTTTCACTTAGCATAATGTTCTCCAGTTTTATCCATATTGTTGCATGCGACAAAATGTCCTTTTTTTAAAAAGGTGGAATAATATTCCATTGAGTGTGTACATCAAATTTTCTTTATCTACTCATCTGTCAGTGGATATTCAGGTTACTTCCACCTCTTGGCTAATGTGGATATTGCTGCAATGAATATAAGTGTGCAAATATCTCTTTGAGACCTTGCTTTCAGTTCTTTTGGATAAACACCCAGAAGTGGGATTATTGAATTACATGGCTGATTTTCTTTTTTAAAGATTATTCTAGTGACTGTGTATAAAATTAATTGGATGGGACAACTATTGGAGGCAGGGAGACCTGTTCAATAGTCTAGGCAAGATAGAATAGTTGCTAAAACTAAGGTGGCAGAAGTAGAAAGAGAGCAGTGGAAGGATTCTAGGTAGGATGATAATGACTGTTGACTGGCTGAATGAGGAGTCTGAGGGAGGTGTCAATGGGGAGGCTCAGGTTTCTGGTTTGGGTACCTTGGTGGATCATGCAGTCTCTCACTGCAGTAGAAGCACAGGAGGGAGAGGGGGACTGGAATGGTGCCTTAGCCACAGAGGGAACAGATAGAGATGAAGAGGTCCAGGTTTATAGTCCTAAAAAAGAGCTTGGACCAGGGAAGCAGAGAGTCAAGTTCAGACCGAGAAAGTAGAATCTGTAATAGTGCCAGGTGACTAGTTGACTGTGGTGAACTGACTTACAGAAGAGATGCCTCTCAGAATTTTGATGAAATTTTGATCCAATGGATGACAGTGTGAGACAAAGCTGACTGGAATTTTAATAAATATTTTGCATAGTTTTAGATAATTTGATTTTGAAGTATCTGTAGAACTTGTAGAGGTATTGAGTTGGGAATGCTGGAATTCCAGTTCAATACTTTTTAACGAAAGCTTAGGAAAAGGATCAGGCTAAAGATAAGGATTTAGAAGTCAGTTGTCAACATGTAGGTGGGAAACGAAGTTATGGGATAAGTGAAATTTAAGCAAGGAAAGCAGAATAGAAGACCAAGGGGAAAACTGGTGGAACATTAACATTTTAGGGACAAGTGAAGGAAAAATATTCAGAAAAGGAGAATGGGAAGGATTGGGAATGGAACCAAGGAGAGTAGTGTTGGAAAAGCTAAAGAAGAAAAAGAGAAAATCCGGTAGGGGCTCTGGATTGGGACTGCCTGGGTTACCACCTGCTTGACCACGGCCAGCTGGATTACCAGTGTGGGTGAGTGACTTAATATCTCTTCTGTAAAATCAGAAGGCTGCTTTGAGGATTAAATGGGTAGATACCTGTGAATGCTCAGAGCAGTGCCTGGAAAATGTCAGGCTCTCAAAATAATGCCAGTGGAGTTAGTTACTAGATTCTGCATTAGTTTCCTAGGGCTCTGTGACAGAGTGCCACAAACTGGACGGCTTCAAGCACAGGGAGTTATTTCCGCCCTGTTCTGAAAGCCGGAAGTCTGACACAGGTGTCTGCAGGGCCCACTCCCCTGAACCTCCAGGGGAGGACCCTTCCTTGCCTGTTTCCAGCTTCTGCTGGTTGCCAGCAATCTTTGGCGTCCTTGGCTTGTAGCTGCATCCCTCCAACCTCTGCCTCCATCATCACATGACCACCTTCCCTCTGTGCGTGTCTGTGTATCTCCAAATATTCCTCTCCTTATAAGGATACCAGTCATCCTTAATCCAGCATAACCTTATCTTAACTATTTACATCTGCAAAATCCCTATTTCCAAGTAAGGCCATATTCCAAGGTTCCAAATGGACATGCATTTTGGAGGGACAGTATTCAACCCGCTACAGTACCATTAAGGAACTGGTCTAGTGGGTGCTTCTCTCAGTGCAGAAAACCTAGCAATACGTTTATCTCTTTCAGGCAAATTTTAAAAGCTGATTCTGTAAAACACTGCACATGTTACAGCCAGAGCCCCATCCTATAGAGACAAGTTATAAAAAATAAAAAATGGTGTTTGACGCAGACTTCTCTGGCATGAAAGCTGGCAAGAAGACTCGGGGTGGGAAGAGGGGGCTGATTTCAATTCCGCCTGCCACCTGTCTACTGCCAAGGTGACAGACCTCCATAAAATCAACGCCGGCAGCATTAGTGTGTAATGCAAAGAGTCACTCTTCTGGTCTATGCCAAACAGAACGGGATCTGCGTGTTCAGAACATTGGGGCCCACAGAGCCCTAGAGCAGCATCAGAAACCACGAAGGAGGCAATGGTGTGGTCAGCACCCTATTTCTGGCAGAAAATCCATGTGCACACCTTTTTAGGAGGGTGTCGCCTCCCCTAGGTTTCCGGTGTGGGAGAGACGGCCAGGGGCACAGGGTTTATCCACGTGTTCGCCAGCGTGTGCTGCTGGAAGTTTGCAGCAGGTCCGAGTCCAAGGCACGGGCCGATATCCTTCACATTCTTGTCGTGCAGGAGTCCCAGCTGGTGCTTCCCAAGTCAATACCTGAATGGAGCCAGATGCATAGGATACCCGTTAACTCTCACAGAACCACTGGGGACATCCAGCTTCTTTATATTTGCTGGTGACTGCCCTTGTCCTAGCAGTGGCTCTCAAACCTTTGTGTGCATACAAACCAGGGACCTTTTTAAAATGCAGGTCCAGATTCAATGTGTCCTGATTCAATGGACCCCGTCTCTAACTAGCTCCCAGGTGATGTTCCTGCTGCTGGTGCCTGGCAAGGGCCATGGCTAGCTCAACCAGCGAGCCTGTGAAAACCGCCTTTCCCAGGTCCTTCCCAACAGGTGTGCAGCCTGAGAAAAGGTACTGAGGAATAAAGCTTATGTTCAAGAGATGCAGCCAGATATAGAGGAGAGACCAGAAATGGGAAACAGGTATTGGCATTGAAGTCCTGGCTTTGCTACCGAGTAGGTATATGATTTCCGACACATTATTTAACCTGTTTAATGCAGCAGTTTCTTAACCTGTATAGCAGCAGTGCTAACGCTGCTTTTAAGCACCTATGGCTCAGAGATGGCGAGAATTAACTGAGGTGATGTATTTTTAAAAGCTATATGAAAAGAGCAAAGCACCATTAAAGGTAAGTTCTTCTCTTCACACTGTCAGGAGAATGAAAAACCGGCATAGGAGAGCTCTGACACGCAGAGCTCTCTATTCGTGGTGTCTTCAGGTGCCTCCGTGAAGTGTATCCTTCAGGGCGCTCTAGGGAAAAACATGCTCAAACATAAAGCTTTTATTAACAACGTCTAGAAATGTAATGTACTTAGCATTGGCTCAGCTCTCTGTACATGCAAGGCGTCGTCCTCGGGCTATGGATGTATCAAGATCAAGAAAACAGCCCTAACCGGTTTGGCTTAGTGGATAGAGCGTTGGCCTGCGGACTGAAGGGTCCCAGGTTCGATTCTGGTCAAGGGCATGTGCCTTGGTTGCAGGCACATACCCAGTGGGGAGTGTGCAGGAGGCAGCTGATCAATGTTTCTCTCTCATTGATGTTTCTAACTCTCTAACCCTCTCCCTTCCTCTCTGTAAAAAATCAATAAAATATATTAAATAAAATAAAGAAAAGAAAACAGGGCTCTGGACCTGGAGGCGTTCAAGTCCACAGTGAAAGATGGCCTTGGACCTAGAGAGTTCAGTACAAAGTAGCGGGTGGGTCATGTGTCATGGGGTGGGGCCTTCCCTGCCAGTGCCCATGAAGGTCCGCAGGCCTGCTCCCCCTCTGCCCTCCCCACTGTCTCTGTGGTCCCACAGCCTCTGCTGTCCTGCACAATGAGAGAAAGTATTAAATGGTGGTTGAAACCAGGGATCTGGGGCCCAACTGGGTTTGCGGCTCAGCTCTGTGTGACTTTGGGCAGTTTATTTAACCTCTCTGTGCTACAGACTGGCTTAGCTGTACATTGGAGATAATCTAACTGTATCTGCTGTGGACAGTTAATGTGAGGATTAAATAAGTATGCATTATACATGCTACTATCTAGGTGCACATACACTTATGTAGTGAGCTCTGTGGCTCATCTATTGTCTTAATGTTGAGTGACTGATGAGGCCACAGAAAACAGTGAGGATGGAGCCCAGCCAGTGCTGGGCCCAGGGAGGGTGCTCCTCTCTCTTTTGGTGGAGAACCCACAGGCAGAGGGCAGGCGGTTGAGGTGGAAGGAAGGTCCAGCCCCAGCGCCATGGAAGGACAACTGATGGGCATCCTGCTTGGATAACGTGGCGCCTTGAGTGGCAGTGAGTGACTCCAGTGTGGCTTAGCTTCCACCCTCTGGTTAGGCTCCTGCTGCCGCTCCCTGAGCCGGTCACACAGGTCCTGACTCCTGAGCTGCCCCTGCT
>NW_005877581.1:0-2248 GCF_000147115.1 Myotis lucifugus
TAAAGACTATATATATATATATATATATATATATATATATATATATATATATATCATTTCTAAGAGAGAACAAGCTGTCCCATTCATCTTTTGTTTTTTCATAGTGTCTGTCATGATCCACTCCACCCATAATTAGTCAATTTATTTTTTACAATTTTGGGTTAAATTGTCTTCATAGATTTATTAAAAGAGTAATTCCTTACTATTTTTGAATTGAAGATTTTTTTCATTAATATTTAATGATCTGGATATGGTTCATGACTTTGTGCATGAACGTATCAGATATTTGGAAAAGTTTTAATCCAGGCCACCAAAAAAAAGCATAGTAAAAATTTTAGGACATTAACTAGTTCCATACTGAATTAATGAGTTAAACTTACTCCCAAAGCATCCATCTAAAACTCTGCAAGGAAGTTATTTACTTATTTTCATGAACTCATTAATGAAGTGCTCATGATACTCTACCAGTGGTCGGCAAACTCATTAGTCAACAGAGCCAAATATCAACAGTACAACGATTGAAATTTCTTTTGAGAGCCAAATTTCTTAAACTTAAACTATATAGGTAGGTACATTGTTATTAACTTAATTAGGGTACTCCTAAGGCTTAGGAAGAGCCACACTCAAGGGGCCAAAGAGCCGCATGTGGCTCGCGAGCCGCAGTTTGCCGACCACGGCTCTAGGCTTTTACCAACAAAGAGATGATTCTCTTTCTGAAGAGACCATCTTCAGTTTCTATCTAACTACTATTATTAGAACACAGATGCAGTTCATGGTACCTGCCACCCCTAGGGGACAACAAGGCACCCCACAAAGAGAAAATATTGGCACAATGGCTGTCTCCACTTAAAGTTGCCTAAGAAACAGAAGTTACTGTTGAATAGGTTGGTGCTTGCTGGCAGAGTTACGTGAGAAGTTTGAATTGCCTCTTTCTACATTGTGTCTAGCATGTCAAGCTCACAGGTTCATAGGGGTAGATCTGGTATTCTCTCACATCTTCCATAATTAATTCAAGGTAGCCCAAAGCAACAAGTTCCCTGACAGTTATACCGTGCGTACATAGGAAAAATGGTAATATGAAACTTTCTGAAGAGTAGTAATGTTTGTTAGGGCACTGGGGATGCTGCGGATTCTTCCTGAGCTCTGACGTGACATTTCCCTTGTAACTATTCATCTACTGAAGATAACACTTATATGCTGTAGATTAAAAATGCCTATTCTTTTAAAAGATGAAATCTTTTCTTACATGAGCACCTTTTAGGTATTCAATGAAAATCAAATCTGTTAGGAAAATAAGGTTAACTTCTCAGTCCTGAACTGAGAAATTCGATGCCCAATCTTGCTGAATTCCTAATGGAATCTGTGACTCTAAATCTTTTTTTGCCATTACCTATTTACTGCACAGCTATGAGGAAAGGGAAGTTTAAATGCTTCAGCTATTTCTTTTGGGAAAGTTTCTTGTGCGTTTTAAATCCATGGAATTGCAAGGGAAGGGAAAATAATTCTCCTGTAAATTAAGTCGTGATGGTCTTGATGATCTGGTCAGACCAGCTGATAGGTTCTTCATAAGAATGCAGCACAGCGATCGACTGTCATAAAGATTAACACCCATTTGCTCAGCTAATGAGTGCCACATGCACAGCATATCCAGAGCTCATACTTTAAAAGGTTGTATCCATTTTTATCATCACATCTGGAAGTATATCCAGTGTGTTTTACAGCTGCATGACTGATTTTCATGTTAGTGATTTGTAATCAGTCTCGTTAATTTTTAGTCATATTCCATATATACTGGTGTACTTGGAAATATATATTATTGAACATCTGGAAAAGTTTCACTTTTCAGGTGTTTATAAATGCATTTCAGCACTGCTTTTCTACTTCTTTGGCTTTAAATGGTTCTCTCTTACTAACTTTGACATGCATCATATCTTACAAAAGTTAGCCCTTCATAGGTGATAATGCAATGAAGGCTTGCACAGGGATCACTTTAAAAAAGACACTTTCAGTTACAAAGAGTCACATGACCCTGTTGGTCTTCTGCAGTGCTATTAAAGTGAGAAAAGAGAAATGAATTCATAAAATATTAAATTAAATACTTAAAAATAGCCTTTGGTATATTTTGCTTTGAAATACCTGCATGTGTACTTTTAAAGGATGTCTAAATGATATGTCATGTTATGTTGAGTATCTTCTTTCAAATAAATCCTGCCCCTCAAGGATATCTATATCCAAAGTAGCTATGCCG
>NW_005877581.1:2348-8610 GCF_000147115.1 Myotis lucifugus
CTGTATGACTAAACGCTGATTGACAGCTCCATCCACAGGCATGCTACTTCTTTAGCTAAACTGCAATAAAGAGACTTCATATCATATCATTCAACAGATAATAAAATAATGTAAATACATGTTAACCTTGTGGGGAAAAATTGTCTACTCACTTATAATAACAAATTTACTTTGTTAAATGTCTTAAATAAAGATCACAAAAATAAGTGTTGATTCACAAGGCAAACTTTCTTCTCAATTATCCTTTTAAATATTGCTTCAAATAGAAAGTAACACTATATCTGGGTGCTCTATAAATATAAAGACAAAATATTTTCCTAAGATATAAGAAAATTTTAAATGTAAACGCTGATCGAAATGTCTCCAAGTTACACACTGGAGACAGCTTAAAAGCTCCTATGAAATGAAACTTCACTTCGAAACCTATCAAGGTTTACTGCATTGGTCTATTGTTGGAAGAAAAAAGCCTGAAGAATTCTCGTCATCAAGAGTTTTATAAGAAATAAGTATAATGATTTCAAAAGCAAAGACCTTACCTTTACTACTCAGAGACTTACACATGGCAATGAATGGCATCATTATTTTGAGTAGCACAGACTCATCTAAATGTACCTTTGGAATCATGAGCCCTCAAGAACTCCTTATCAGTTGCAAGACCTTGTATAAAAATGAATGAAGTAAAAAATAATAATTTAATCCCCTATTGTTAACCATTGGTTATGTAACTTTGTCATCTATGCAATATATGCTTTTGAAGTTATTTACTTTTGTTTTTTTAATTCTATTGTTATTACTCCCAAAACTATATCTCTAACATAATCAAGTGTTACTATCGGGTCAATTATGACCCGCAGAATCTGTATAATTCATCTTCCATCTAAATGTATGAAAGATTTGATACAAAACACGTGGTTATGTCCATTTCTGATATTGTTTCATTCAGATGCAATACTCTTCCATGATCTTTTTATTAATGCTAAACAGATTTTTTTAAAAAACAGAAGTTAACAAATTCTATGGATAAAATTCATATCTCTTGGATCCACATGAGGGAACTGAATTGAGGTATTCACAATGATAGAGCAGAGAGAGTGTAATTAATGGCATCTACACAGAATCATTGGGACATATAGAGTTTCTGAAACTCTGAATTCAGCAATGCCGTCAGTGTTTTGGCTGGCAGCCTATCACCCCCTTTTAACCTGAGCCCAGCTTACTCAGCAAGCTATGGCAGATGACTGCTGAGCTGTCACTGTCTTATTTCAAAATACACCTCCAGTTGAGAGAGGGACATGCTCTTTTACATATGGTAGGGATTTTTGTTTGGGAACTCAATTTTCTGTTATGAGTTTTTTTAAAGAAATTTGCAACAGTGGCAAAAAAAATCAGAAACGTTGGAAAGGAAGGAAGGAGGGTGAATTTGCAGAAACTGAGATGCAGAATTTGTTTTGGCCAGACGCAGAGAAGTTGAGAAACACTCTGTAGGTAGGCCAACAAAATATATCAAGCAGTTCTGAGCTAAAGTCCTTCCATCCAGCCTATAATGCCACTATTACTCACAGATAAAGAACAGCTTTATTCTACTCTCCCATACATTTCTATAGCTACAGAGGGAGTACTAGAGGGTTGGTGCATTGGGCAGGGATTACACTGACCGTGTGTGTATGACAGGTATGTTAGGGGGAGGGAGAAGAAAATAGTGACAAAAACAATGAGCCATCTCCTAAAGAGTAATGATTATAAGCACAAGGGCCACAAATTCCCTACAGTCTGGGACACACTTATGCTTCCAAAACTAACTGCCAAATTGAGTCATGTATAACAGTCAAGCAATATATTTTATTCATTCATTCTACATATATTTATTGAAAAGAACCTGTGTTCAAGACACTTGTGATGCTGTGGATATAGTGCTGAACAATATGAATATCTTGCCCCCATGAAGCTTATAGTCTAGTCAGGAGATATAGATTAACAAGTAAATATACAATATATTTCAAACAATGATAAATGCTATTAAGAAACATACAGGGTAACAAGGGGATAGGTAAGGAAGAGAGAAAGACAGGAGAGAGAGAGAGAGAGAGATCTGAGAGAGACACATTGATTAGTTGCCTCTTGCACACATCGTGACTGGGATGGGATGGAACCTGCAAACCAGGCATGTGCCCTTTAGTGGGAAATTGAACCTGCCACCCTGCAGTGTTCAGGTTTACACTCTAACCACTTAGCAACACTGTCCAGGGCAGTGAAGATCAATCAGAGGAGGTGCAATATGAATAGAAAAGTCAAAAAAGTTAGACAGCGAGCCATGTAAAGATATTAGGAAGACCCTGGCTGGTGTAGCTCAGTGGTTGAGCATCTACCTATGAACCAGGAGATCACAGTTCAATTCTGGGTCAGGGCACATGCCCAGGTTGTGGGCTCAATCCCTAGTAGAGGTCATGCAGGAGGTAGCCAATCAATGATTCCCTCTCATCATTAATGTTTCTATCTCTCTCTCCCTCTCCCTTCCCTCTGAAATCAATAAAAATATATTTTAAAAATTTCTTTGGAAGAATCTTTATGAAAGAGAAAAGCAAATACAAAGGACCTTAAGGCTAAATAAGTGGTTTCTAACATTAAGGCAAGAAAGTCATTGTTGCTGGAGAAAGAACTAATTAGGGAATAAACAGAAATCATTATAGAAAGTTAGGCAGGGGCAGATCATACAGGGCTTCCTAAGCCACAGGAATGGATTTAACTTTGATCCTGAATGTGATGAGAAACATTAGACATTTCTCTGTAGAGGAGAGATATGTCACCGGTTTCCATTTTAAATGACTCCAAGGATTCTGGTCTGAGCAAATAGATGAATTGTGCTGAGGTGCTGAGGTGCTGAGGTGAAGAAAACTAGAGAGGAACAGGTTGTGAAGAAGAAGCTGGGGAAGGTACAAGAAAAAGTTCTAATTTACATTAAGTTTTTTATGTATATTAGACAACAAAAATGGAGTGTTGAGGTAATCTATATATATAAAAGCCCAGAAACCAAATGGTGGAACGACCAGAATGACCAGTCAACCAGCCACTATGATGTGCACTGACCACCAGGGGGCAGATGCTCAATGCAGAAGCTGCCCCTGGTGGTCAGTGAGCTCCCACAGTGGGAGTACTGCTTGGCTGACCAGGATGAGTGGAGCTCCAACAGCAGGCTGATCCCCGCAGGCCATGCCCCCCACCAGTGCACATATCTGTGCACCGGGCGGCTAGTTGAATATTATTAAAAAGTATAGCTCAGGAGAGAAGTCTGTACTGATGAAAAATATTTAGATATCATCAGTGTTTGGAAGACATATTGAAGGTCATGGGACTAGAAAAGATTGGGTAGAGATTGACTGTATATAGAAAAGAATACCAAGAACTGAGTCAGGGCTCTCTAACATAAAGAAGAAGAGGAGCCTGCAATGGAAGCAGAAAGCAATCAAAGGAAGGAAGGAAGAAGGAAGGAAGGAAGGAAGGAAAGAAGGAAGGAAGGAAGGAAGGAAGGAAGGAAGGAAGGAAGGAAGGAAGGAAGGAAGGAAGGAAGGAAGGAAGGAAGATAAGAACTAGTGTGGTGTCTCATAAGCTAAGTGAAGAGAGTATGTCAATAACTAGGCAATGAACAACTCTGCCACATTCTGCAAAGACATCAAGTATGAAAATGACTTAGAATAGAATCATTGGATTTGGCAACTGATAGGTATCAATAATACCCTTGACAATGTTTCAATGGTATAGTATGGATAAAAGTCAGACTGGAGAGGTTGAGGAAAGAATGGGAAATGAAGAAGAGAGCAAGGCATTTAATAGGAACCTCTATTTCTTCATTAATAAAATGCAGAGCTTTATGTAAATAACCTGCGATTCCTTCTATCTAAACATTTTTTAGATTTTTATTATGAATTTGAGCTCTTTTTATATCTGCTATTTTGTCAAACCCTAAATTCTTGACTCATTTCATTCCTTTTCATTGCAATTAAAAATGAAAGCGAGAAGGTTATTGGACATTAGCAATTTCTCCCCAAAACTTATTTTTTTAATTTCACAGGTCAAGCAACATCCTTATCTGTTATACTATGCTGATATTTTTTGGCTGTTATTTTTGATTTGTTGTCATTCACAGGAAAATATTTTCATTTCCTTATTTTCTTAATAAATTATTTTTTAAATGTACTGCCTTAAGCTACCTTTGCAGAAAATGTAGTAATTGGCAGCATTGCAGGAAACTTTAAAGTATATCTAACATAGTCTAAGAGGAGTTAATGAAATGCTACTTTTTCCTGATCCAAAATGGGCAATTGTTGCAATAATTAGATATTTTAAATATAGTTATATTTATCTACAAGATATTTCTATCTTGGCAATATGAACACTTAAGTCAGTGAATTACTTCCCAATCAAAACAACAGAATGAAAACCTCCTGTTTAGGTCATATCTTCTATATACTAAGTTTTAAAACTTAACAACTCTGCCCATTCAAGCAGTACTTCTACTATTACCACTACTACTAATAATAATAAAAATAATAATGATGAGGATGATTAGATCAGGTTAGAGTGATCTGCTTGATCTGGTCTACCTTTCAACAGAGTGAAAAGTAAATGGTCAAGCAATGCTTTACTCACATATTTGCCCATCCCGCATGTGGCCTCTGTCAATATTAAACCATTGTTTCTATAAAGCAGATTGAATTATGCTGCTGGGGGAGGGCCTATGATATTGTGATTTATAATAAGAAATATAGATTTGGTCTTCTCATTTCTGGCACAGAGCTAAAAGGCTTGAGATTTCCTTGGTGAAGAGAACTATCAAGATGCCTTTTGTTATGTTAATGAAGTCACCTTGGAAGCATCCTAAGAATGGGAGCTGAACACCAGAAGAAGGAAACCATGTGACTACAGGGCTGGAACTTTCAGTCTCCCCCACCTCCAACCTCCCAGAGAGGAGAGTGGCTGGAGATTGACTTCAATAGCCAATGGGCATGATTTAATCAGTTGTGACTATGTAAGGAAGCCTCCATAAATACACACACACACACACACCACAAAAAGACAAGGTTCCAAGAGCTTCCTGGTAGGCAAGGACTTATAGATGAAGGGAGAATGGTGTGCCTGGAGAGGGCATGGTCGCTCCTCCCCTTTTCACCAACCCTGCCCTATGCATTTCTCCATCTGGCTGCACCAGAGTTATATCCTTTTACGATAGACCAGTGGTGTAGTAAGTACCACTGTTTCTTTGAGTTCTGTGAACCAGTCTAGCAGAAAAATCGAACCCTACTGGGTATCCTGGGAACCTCTGATACATAGCCAGTCAGTCAGAAGTATAGGTAACCACCTGGATTTGCAACTGTGATCTGAAGTCCAAGGAGGGGTCATTGGAAGCTCCAATCTATAACCGATTGGTCAGAAACACAGGTGATAATCTGAGCTTGCCACTGGCAACTTAAGCGTGGGGTATGGGGAGGCAGTTATATAGGACTGAACCCTTATCCTATGGAATCTGATTCTATCTCTAAGTAAACAGTGTCAGAATTGAGTTGAATTAAGTTAAATCCTTACACGCCCTGCTCGTGTTCAAAAATTGCTTGGTATTATGTGGGAAGTCTCCCCCTGCCTCCCACAAAGACCTTGGACTTGGGTCCAGGAACTTAAAATAGGGCCTGATTGCCCAGCCAGCATGGATCAGATGTTGAGGTTGGACCAGCCGTGGGCAAACTACGGCCAGCGGGGCAGGATCCGGCTCGTTTGAAATGAATAAAACTAAAAAAAAAAAAAAAGACCGTACCCTTTTATGTAATGATGTTTACTTTGAATTTATATTAGTTCACACAAACACTCCATCCATGCTTTTGTTCCCGCCCTCCGGTCCAGTTTAAGAACCCATTGTGGCCCTCGAGTCAAAAAGTTTGCCCACCCCTGGGTTGGACCTATGCACCAGGAGGTCATCCTTTGATTCCCTGTCAGGGCACATGTCCAGGTTGCAGGCTTGATCCCCAGTGGGGGGCATGCAGGAGGCAGACAATCAATGATTCTCTCTTATCATTGATGTTTCTATCCCTCTCTCTTCCTCTCCCTTCCTCTCTGAAATCAATAAAAATATATTTTTTAAATAGGGCCTGATTGAAATTCAAATTGTATGTTTAATGTATAATGAATTATGTTCTGATTTGTCAGAAAGATAACCCATTCACATAATTTGGTGGACCCATTTTCCCAAATATGATGGTTTATTCTTTGCTTATAA
>NW_005877582.1:0-8510 GCF_000147115.1 Myotis lucifugus
TATAAGCAGCCGCTTAAGCCTCATTTAAATGTTACGTGTATTTCTCAAGTTCTCCTGTACATTTCCCCCTTCTCACTTTAACATATTTTGTTTGTATTTTCCTTTTTTTTAGGTTGCAGTTGTTTTGATGGATACCCAGGGGGCATTTGACAGCCAGTCCACTGTGAAAGATTGTGCTACCATCTTTGCTCTAAGCACCATGACTAGTTCTGTTCAGGTAAAACCACTCGACTAGGAAAACACATTTGTAGAGGAAATAAGATGAAGGGGTTACATCTAGTTTTAGTTATTGTTTTGTTATCAGAATTTCTATGGTGATACATAAATGTTCTTTATAGACCACAGATATCAGTTAACCTCTTACAGGCTTAAGAAGGAACCTAAACTGTTTTTCTACTTTGCTCATAAATTTATATAAAGTCTCTAATAAGAGCCTGAAAGTGGAAATTGAAATGACATCATATAGGAAATGTAGATTTGTTAATAACGTAAGAAAACTATATTTTAAACTGTAAAGGAAGAATTATATTATTTCAACCATATAAGAGATAGTTTTCCAAAGGACAGGTGATATTACTGTTGAACAGACTTCATATTTTTATATGTAGACTTTTAAATGTACAAAGCAGTGCTTTAGGCTTATTTGAGTTTGTTTGAAATTAGCTAAAGTATCAATTTGGATGTTTGTTTTCTAGATTTATAATTTGTCTCAGAACATTCAGGAAGATGATCTTCAACAGCTACAGGTATATATTCCTCATTTAAATATCATATATATCTTTTAAAAGTTTTAAGACAGAAAAATTTTACTTGAGTAGGTCCAGCAAAAGAGTGAAATATGGAGGAAGGTTTTTGTTCCTAATAATCCCACACTCCGTATGTCTATCACTGAGGTGGTCAGGGAAGGCCGTAATGAGTTGAGCAGGGAACTAAAGAAAGTGGCCAGTAAGTTCTGTAGACATCTCTGGGGGAAAGTGGCATAGGAGAGGGAACAGCAAGAAGAAAGATTGTGAGGTGGAGTGTGCTTGGCAGGATCAAGAAATAGCAATATATTTCTTTAAAAACAAAATAATTCCTAAACTTTGGCCTTTAATGTTACTACTGGGAATTACTCATGCTTTGTAACCAGTGGTTCTACACCAGTGCCGTGACTCAGTGGTTGAGAGCTGTTGCTCTGTAAAACATTTCCATCAAAACTTATATTTGAGCCCCTAACCGGTTTGGCTCAGTGGATAGAGTGTCGGCCTGCGGACTGAAGGGTCCCAGGTTCGATTCCAGTCAAGGGCATGTACCTTGGTTGCGGGCACATCCCCAGTAGGGCGTGTGCAGGAGGCAGCTGATGGATGTTTCTAACTCTCTATCCCTCTTCCTTCCTCTCTGTAAAAAAATCAATAAAATATATTAACAAACAAACAAACTTGTATTTGAGCCCAGCCGGCATGGCTCAGTGGTTGAGCGTTTTGAACCAGGAGGTCATGATTCGATTCCTGGCCAGGGCACATGTCTGGGTTGTGGGCTGGATCCCCAGTGTGAGGCTTGCAGGAGGCGGCCAATCGTGATCCTCTCTCATTATTGATGTTTCTGTCTCTCTCTCCCTCTCCTTTCCTCTCTGAAATCAATAAAAATATATTTAAAAAAACAAACAAACTTGCATTTGACACCTTTTCACCTGAAACTATTTTCTTTCTAAGTGCCTTCCTCTCATACATTTCTTTGAATGCCCACCTTGTGTGAAGCAGTGGGCATTCAAAGATACAATTGTACAATAATGTTTTAGATACAATAGTGCTTGAGGCAGACATGATTCTTTATGGATTTTGTGATCCAGTCAGTGAGAGAGATACATAAATTAATAGGTGTGGGTGATGTAACAGCACCACAAGCTGGGTGGCTGAAAACAACAGAAATAGGAAATGAAGCCAAGAGAGAAAGGGAGAGAGCTAGAGGAGAGGTGGGGACAGGTGGAGGTGGAGGAGAGGGGGACCAGCAGGGCACAGAAGAAACGGAAAATGTGATAATTCAGGCAGTTTAACATAATAGTAGGTATTTTAGTAAAAGAAAACAGAAAATGGAGGGAAAGAAATTATAAAAGGAATAATATAAGATGATGTTCTAGAATTGAAGGACATGAGTTTTTGTCTTTTCTGCTAGGAGCTTTTTTCAAAGGTCTGGTGGTCCTTGACCCTCTGTAGTTAACAGTGAGCCGCTAAAATCTGACTGGGAGCTTTGGTAAGAGGCAGCCTTGTATACTGTTCTGGATCGCAAAGAAGTGATTGGGAAGATGATTTAGCTATTTGGTTGCAACTTCTATATGTCTATATTTGCAGACTATTATTGTTGGACTCAAATTCCCCAGAGAATTCTTTAAACTGCCTAGGTTGGGAGGGTCGAAGCTTGCTAAGGCTCTAACAGAGTGTGAGGGCTAAAGAGTTTCTCTTTCTCTGTTCAGTATGTTTGTAGACTTTAAGTATCTATCTATCTATCTATCTATCTATCTATCTATCTATCTATCTATCTATCTAAAAGGCCAACATGCTAAGTGTCCCTCCGACTGTCTGACTGGTCACTATGACGCGCAATGCAGGAGCTGCTGTGACATGCCCTGGCCATTTACAGAGAAATGGCACCGTGGACCTGGCGCTGACAAAGCAACACTCTGCTTCCCCCAAGTGGGACACAGGCCCTGCCACTACCCTGGAGCAATAGCCCACCAAATCACAGCCAACACTGCCGAGACCCCATGGTGCAAAATGTGGCCCACAGCCCAGCCCAGCCCAGCCTGGAAACAGTCGCTATGGGTGCCGGGTAATGACGTCACGTAGCAACGCCCGGCTTCCTCTCCCAAGCGACTAGCCTCCTTGGAGTTTCTTCAGCCCAGGAACATGACTTGCTTTATAGCTAGGTGCAAATATTTCACACTTGAACCAAATGTCTGTGAAGCATTTTCCCGTGCCTCATCTCATTTGATCCTCATAGAAGTCCTAGAGTAGGTAGATAGGAGACTTGGTAGAATCCTATTTTCTTTTCATTAGCCAGAAAGCAGAGATTTAGAAAGTTTAGAAACTTGACCTGACTGAAAAGAAGTAAGAAATGGTGGACCTTAAAAATAACTTCAGGTTTTTTCACTGCGCAGAATATAGTCAAACATGGCTACAGTTAAATA
This sequence comes from Myotis lucifugus, assembly GCF_000147115.1. NCBI lineage: Eukaryota > Metazoa > Chordata > Mammalia > Chiroptera > Vespertilionidae > Myotis > Myotis lucifugus. The sequence continues at coordinate 3,164 of NW_005877582.1, forward strand.
TTTCACCCTTTGTTCTCCCGTGTGATCTACAATAATAATCTGCTTCGTGTTGATATTTACTGCTGTGTTGCTGACAGTTATCTGAAAGAGAAGTTGGGGTGCTTCACTGGACTGCAAAAAGTTTAGCGAAATCAGAAAGCAGGTCTAATTAAGCAAGTTTGTTCTATATCTATAAAAGGCTAAGTTGACTCGCACATCCACAGTACATATAAAGCTTTCGCTGGTGCCAGTTGCATGCGTGTGTTTCCATCTGTCATTGTCGGAAATTGGTTGACACTTCTATTATAGAGAAAGGGTGAATAGTGATATTAACACATTGCGGACCAGTAGTTTTATTGCTAGCTTTACCCAGTGGCCAGATAAGTTTCTATTGAACGAGTACAAAAAACGTTTTACATAAATGTTAAAGGCACGCTTTAAAATTAAATAACCATTGCATTTTGAAGTTATTACATGTTCTTACAAGCTAATATCTTTTAAAAAAAATATTTTATTGATTTTTTACAGAGAGGAAGGGAGAGGGATAGAGAGCTAGAAACATCGATCAGCCACCTCCTGCACACCCCTGACTGGGGATGTGCCCGCAACCAAGGCACATGCCCTTGGCCAGAATCGAACCTGAGACCCCTCAGTCCGCAGGCCGACGCTCTATCCACTGAGCCAAACCGGTCAGGGCAAGCTAATATCTTTTTAAAGTATTCTCATGATTGGCCACATGCCTTAGAACAGAAACCACGAGAATTCTCGTGATCCGTCTGCAATGTGTTAAAATATTTCTTCTAATTAATTTCCTTTCAATGTGCATGAATCCGTGCACTAGGCCACTAGTTTCCAATAAGGTAGGGGACTTCTCATTCAGCTGAGTTTGGAATCAACATCTATATTCTTTCTGGTTTATCCTCTCCAGAAAGTGTAATTCCAACTTCTGTGGGGGCAGGAAGAGCATGGGGAAGGGAGCAGGATCTGGGAGTGTTAGGTGCTTTCTCCAAAGACTCTCAACCACTTCTTTAGTTATCTCTCTCATCTCTTGCTTCTAATTTCTGAGCCTTTCAGCGATTCCACTGAGAGAATCTGCTTATTTCTGGATGGCCCCTGCCTCTTGCTTTCTCTGTCTTAGGGCAGAGAAAGCCCAAACCCAAGGCACTTCTTGTTTGTCTGTTTTCCTTCCAGTGTTTTTACAACTCTTGTCTGTTGTTATACTATTTCTCATCATCTTTGTCCTGTAAATTTATAACTTTTAACTGCTTTTTGCTGTACTTTTAGTGAGGCTTCATGAAGAAATAGAGGTAAAATGTATGTGTAAACACTAACTTAAAGAATTTGTTTATTCTGTCATTTGGATGACATATATACTGTGGGCCCTGTACTTGTGCTGCTGGAGGTACAATAGTGCACAAAGCAAGCGTTCCTGCTCTCGTGGAGTTTCAGTGCTAGTAGTGAAGACAAACATTGATCACGATAAGTCCTATACAGGTATAGTATGTTAGATAGTGGGACATGTTAAGGAGAAAAATTAAAAAGAGGCATGGGTAGGAACCATTGTGTGGTGAATTGTAATCGTTTAGGTAGGTGGTGGAAGGCTTCATTGAGAAGGAGCCATTTGAGTAAAGACCTTAAGAAATGAGGGACCCGCCCTGGCTGGTTGCTCAGTCGTTATAGCATCAGTCTGCACACACAAGGGCTGCTGGTTCGATTCCTGGTCAAGAACATGTACCTGGGTTGCAGGTTTGATCCCTGGCCCTGGTTGGGGAGCATTCAGGAGGCAATCAATCAATGTATCTCTCTCACATTGATTTTTTTTTCTCTCTCTCTCCTTCTCTCTCTTTCCTCCCCCCCTCTCTCCCTCCTTTCCTCTCTCTGAAAATCAGTGGAAAAAATATCCTTGGGTGAGCATTAGCAACAACAAAAAAAATTAAGAAATGCGGGACCTGACTGCACAGCTATTTAGGGGAAGAACATTATAGGTAGGAAGAGAAGTCAGAACAAAGACCCTAAAGCAGCTGTGTGCCCAGCACATTTGAGGAACATCAAGGAGGGCCAGCATAGTGGCATCACATTATAAGAACTGGCCTTTTATACTGAATGTGGTTGAGGGTTTTGAGCAGAGGCCGGGTGTGATCTAACTAACCTTATTGATAACAGAGCCATGGTGGCTGTTGTATGGAGAATGGTGATGAGGAGGGGCAGGCAGACCAATTAGGAAGCGATTGCAATATTCCAAGCTACATGGAATTTGTGAGTGGTTGGATTCTGGATTTGCTAATGAATTGGGATGTAAGACAGATCCAGGATTATTTTAAGGTTCATGGCTCCTGTGGGCTTTGAAACTGTAGAACTTTGGTTTCATATAAGTAGGAGTCAGGTCTGTTAAATGAATACTTTGATAAAGAATAGCCACAGAAGGCCCCCTCCCTCCCAGGGTGTCTGCGCCTTTCCCTCCCCCCACTTCATCCCCCACACGCCTGCATCTCCTGAACTCTGAGGGACCCCCCCCCAAAAAAAAAAATTGCCACAGAAATACTTTAATTTTGCCTTACAAGCCATAACTCTTCTTCTTCTTTTTTAAGCTCTTCACAGAATATGGTCGTCTGGCAATGGATGAAATTTTCCAAAAACCCTTCCAGGTAGAATGTTCACTATAAATGCCACTCAAATCTTTATTTTAGTTCAGAGATCAGCAAACTGCAGCTCACAGGCCAGTTCTGGCCAGCTGCCTATTTTTATGTGACCTATGAGTTAGGAATGGTTTTTACATTTTTAAATGGTTGAAAGAAATCAAAAGAGGAATACTATTCTATGACATGTAAATTATCTGAAATTTTAATGTCAGTGTCTATAAGGTTTTATTTAGAACACAGTTATACTTATTTGTATTGCTCATGGCTGTCTTGTGCTACAGTGGCCTAAAATATTTACTCTCTGGCCATTTACAGAAAAAATTTACTGATCTTTGTTTGAGCTAATTATTTCATGAGGATGGGAATGCATAGTAACCTGAGTAAGATTAGAGGAGCGTTAAGTATTGTTTTCCTTTCCATTCTAATGTGGAAGGTAGATCTGATGTATGACTAGCGAGTGCCATACTACGCTCCCCATCCTTTCCTTTGGCACACTTGTTTATAAGGCTTCAGAGACATCACAGAATAGCTCAATCCTTCAGCACGTTTTCTTGTCTCCTTTGAAGAAGCTGGCATTGTGCAAAGGAGTACTTACATTGTAATTTTGAAAATGCATTTATGCAACATTACAATGTGTGCTGCTCTTTTCCTAAATAGACACTGATGTTTTTGGTTCGAGACTGGAGTTTCCCTTATGAATACAGCTATGGACTACAGGGAGGAATGTCATTTTTGGATAAGCGTCTACAGGTAAGTAGAAATATAATATGGGAATTACCTAAAAGCAGTGATAGCTTTCTCATTTGCCTTAGCTATTGTATTTCAAGCAGATTACAGTTTGTTAAATACTATGCATGTTAACACACACTAATATTACTCATGTTTTGAAGAACCTGGGTATACAGTGCACAGGGATTGTGGAGAAGAACTCTGGGCAGAAGCCCCAGCTTTGATTGTAATTCCATTTCACATTGCACGTCAGGTTCCACATGTGTCTTTAGAATGTCACATTCAGAACTTCAGTCTGTTTTTCTTGTTCAAAATTCTTACGTGTGTTTTTTAAAAAAATATATTTTTATTGATCTAAGAGAGGAAGGGAGAGGGAGAGAGAAATAGAAACATCAATGATGAGAGAGAATCATTGATAGGCTGCCTCCTGTACATCCCACACGGGGGATCAAGCCCACAGCCTGGGCATTTATTGCTTCTTAGGGTTCTGTGTTTTCTTTTTTTTTTTTTTTCTGAACTTTTTTTTTTTTTTAAATCTTTATTGTTCAGATTATTACATTTGTTCCTCTTTTTCCCCCCATAACTCCCCTCCTTCCAGTTCCCACCCCACCCTCCACCCTCACTCCCCACCCACTGAGTTCATCCATAGGTGCATGATTTTTGTCCAGTCACTTCCCGCATCTCCCACACCCCTTTTCCCCTAAGAATAGTCAGTCAATTCCCTTTCTATGTCCCTGATTCATTATAGTCACCAGTTCATTCTGTACATCAGGTTATTTATTCACTTGATTCTTAGATTCATTTGTTGATAGATGCATATTTGTTGTTCATAATTTGTATCTTTACCTTTTTCTTCTTCTTCCTCTTCTTAAAGGATACCTTTCAGCATTTCATATAATACTGGTTTGGCGGTGATGAACTCCTTTAGTTTTTCCTTATCTGTGAAGCTCTTTATCTGACCTTCAATTCTGAATGATAGCTTTGCTGGATAAAGTAATCTTGGTTGTAGGTTCTTGGTATTCAGCACTTTGAATATTTCTTGCCATTCCCTTCTGGCCTGCAAAGTTTCTGTTGAGAAATCAGCTGACAGTCGTATGGGTATTCCCTTGTAGGTAATTGAGCCTCTTTCTCTTGCTGCTTTTAAGATTTTCTCTTTGTCTTTTGCTCTTGGCATTTAATGATGATGTGTCTTGGTGTGGTCCTCTTTGGATTCCTTTTGTTTGGGGTTCTCTTCGCTTCTTGGACCTGTAAGTCCATTTCTTTCTCCAGGTGGGGGAAGTTTTCTGCCATTATTTCTTGAAATAGGTTTTCAATATCTTGCTGTCTCTCATCTTCTGGCACTCCAATGACTCTGATATTAGTCCGCTTAAAGCTGTCCCAGAGGCTCCTTACACTATCTTCACACTTTCGGATTCTTTTTTCATTTTGCTTTTCCAATTGGGTGTTTTTTGTCGAATCTTTGGTTTGATTCTTGTGCTCCTCTGGTCTGCTATTGGGTATAATATTCTTTATTTCAGTCCGTGTATGCTTACTTTCTAATTTCTTTATCGTAGCATCGAGGGTCTCATTAGTTTTCGTGAGGCTCTGCACAAATTTATGGCAAGCCCTCAAAATTGCGATTCTTAGCTCCATATCCTCCATTTCTGTCATGTTTTTTTGTCTCCGCATCTTTTATGCTTTCTTGGTGCACCCCCTTGTGGTCTCTGTGCGCAGTCTTGTTCTAGCCAAGACTTAATTGTTGTAGTTAACACTAGAGGGATTTGACCACCAGGCCGACTGGCTGTGGAAATCAGCTGTGGGAAAACTTCAGTCCTCTGGGGAGGCGCTAGTCCAGCCCTTGCCTGAGGCGATCGGCAAATGGCTGTGCGCAGGGCCTGGGCGGGGCGGGCTCAACAGGGCGGGGGGAGGGAGCAGCTATGGCCGCTCTCAGTCCGTCCCCAGGGGCTCTGCCTCTCTAGTACCGCCGTAACCGCTGCAAACCTCGGAGGGCCGTAGCCAGA
>NW_005877583.1:0-8510 GCF_000147115.1 Myotis lucifugus
ATAGTTTTATTTTTAACTTAATTATATTCCAAATAATTTTAAATGTAAGTTTTATTTTTGCTATCTGAAGCAACTTAAGAATTTTAATTGTGCATGACTGCACTTCTCATACTTGATCACAACCAGGTCTATCACCATTTTCTTGAAATTGTAGCTTTATCACTGTAATTATACGTTTTTAAATCTCTTCAACATCACTACACTATACATCCTAAGCAAAAACCCTATTTCTTTCCTATTTTTAATCTTGATATCTTTAACAATATAATTATTTTTTACTTAGAATCACAATATTTCTGCTACTACTGGCTTATGATTATTTTATGAAATATGCTAGAGGCCCAGTACACACAATTAATGCACTCGGGGCAGGGGGAGGGGGGGTCCTCAGCCTGGCCTGCGCCCTCTTGCAGTTCTGGAGCACTCGGAGGATGTCTGACTGACGGCTTAGGGCTGCTCCCCATGGGAAGTGGGCCTAAGCCATCAGTCAAACATCTTTAGCGCTTCCGTGGAGGCAGAGCTGCGCTCCCCCTGTGGGAGTGCACTGACCATCAGGGGGCAGCTTCTGCATTGAACGTCTGACCCCTGGTGGTCAATGCGCATCATAGCGACCGGTCATTCTGTCGTTCGGTTGATTTGCACATTAGTCTTTTATTATATAGGATGTTATTCTTTTGCACTTGTGTAAATTATATGCTCTCCCTTCCATCTTTAGACTAAAATCTTTCAAAAATATAATTTTATTAAATGGGAAAGCACTTCCATATTTTATATTTAATAACCCTTGCATGCTGTCCATCCATGCAGGCCAGGCCAAGGGACCCCACCATGTGCACAAATCCATGCACCAGGCCAATTTCATCCCAATTCCCGCAGGCTAGGCTGAGGGACTCCACAGGTGCATGTGCCCATGCACCAGGCCTCCAGTATGCATATAAGATCTTTGGTTAATCTCTTTCCCCCGCCTTCCCTCTGAGATTCATCAGTCTGTTCTATGTATCCATGCCTGTGCATTGAGCATCTGCCCCCTGGTGGTCAGTGCATGTCATAGCTAAGTTCGAATGGTCACTTAGGCTTTTATATGTATAGATAAAATTAGGCAAGGTATATATTATCAACATTTCAGATGAGGAAACTTTGGTTTCAGAAATTCACACAGCCATGAAGTGGTTGAGCTAGATTTGAGACCAATACAGTCTTTGGTTCTAAAATCTTAGATTTTTCTCTATACTCCAGTGTCTTGTTCTTCTGAAACACTATACTGGTAAATAGTACAATTGGGAATTTGTTTCACAATAGACATAGCAATCGAATGTTTTAGAGCAGGGGTCCTCAAACTTTCTAAACAGGGGACCAGTTCACTGTCCCTCAGACCGTTGGAGGGCAGGACTATAGTTTAAAAAAAGACTATGAGCAAATTCCTATGCACACTGCACATATCTTATTTTGAAGTAAAAAAACAAAACGGGAACAAATACAATATTTGTATTTGCATGTGGCCCGCAGGCCGTAGTTTGAGGACCCCTGTTTTAGAGGAATATAACTGACTGAGATATTTCAACATTTATAAATTGTATCTGTTAGAAAATGATAATTCCTTATAGATATTTTCTGTATGGTTGAAGCCTGTCATTATTATTACATGATCACAAGGATAGCAGCTATTTTCCATGGATTTATATTCATTAACATGCTCTATTCACATGATATACACCTATAATAAATATTAAACCTGTCTTAAGCAAAATAAATTCTTCAATGCTATATTTTAGTGCTGAATAATTTTATTAGTTTCTAGCCATAGGAATAGTTTAATGGATAATATATCTACTTTAATTTATTTGGGTTAATATCCACATTGTTTCCTTGTATTCTGTCCATGATAAACCATAAACATTTTTATGCAGCACCTCTATCCATTTTCATTTCTTATAATGTCATTAAATAATAATACCTGTTGCCCTCTATTATATTTGGTTGGTTTTACCTGGAGTTTGGTTTTCCATTTCAATCTAATCTAATTGTAAAGACTTCATGGCCTTATGAACAAGAATCATACCTCTCTCTATATGTCATCTGTGTGTGCATGTGTATATATACATATGTATATGTGAATATTTTCATACCCTCTAGGCTTTCATATATACTATTTATCCTTTTAAAGATAATACCTTTAACATAAATAATCTGTTAAAGCATGATTTATGAAATGAAAACTTCTAATTACTACTCAAAATCTCATAGTCATTGGTGATAAATCATGTCTTATTGTGTATGAAGAAATCAAACAACTTCACACAGATTCACTCATTCTTTGTAGCACTGCTATAAGTTTTTGTACTAAAAATGCAAGGTTTGGGATACATTTTATTTTAGGGGATTCTCATCTAAAAAACAGAAATGGAAATGAATTACATAAACTTAATTTCACAAATTTCATAAAATATATAATTATGTGAACAGATAATCTGTAGCAGTCTTAAGGGCCCTGGTATTTTAAAGTTACTGATGATTAAGCTTCATAAATATACTAGAGGCTGGGTGCACAAAATTTGTGCACTGGGGGTGGGGGGAGCCCTCAGCCTGGCCTGTGCCCTCTCGCAGTCTGGGACCCTTCACTCCTTACCACCCACCTGCTTGCTGCTCCCTACCGCTCGGCTCACTGTTCCTTAGTGCTGCCATGGAGGTTGCTGCCACCATCGTTGCACTCACCAGTCATGAGCCCGGCTTCTGGTTGAGTGGCGCTCCTCCTGTGGGTGCGTCTGCTCCCTGATGATCAGTAAATAGCTACCAGTCATTCCACCATTTGGTCAATTTGTATATTAGGGTTTTATTATATAAGATAGGATATTGAATGTGAACTGTAAATGAAAAATAAGATTTAAAAAAGAACCAAATAAAATTTTAGATCTGAAAAATTAATATATATTTTTTTAATTCTCACCTGAGGATGTTTTTAAAATTGATTTTTAGAGAGAAACATCCATGTGACAGAGAAATACTGGTAGACTGCCTCTGCACCTACTGACCCACTGGGATCTAACCTACACCTAAGTATGTGCCCTAACCTAGAATCCAACAGGAAATCCTTTGGTGTACAGGTTGAGACTCCAACCCAATTGATTCATCTGACCAGGGCAGATCTGAAAAAAAAAATTTAAGTGTACCTCCAGGCCCTGGTCAGTGTGGGTCAGTAGTTAGAGTGTCCTCCCACACACCAAAAGGTCATGGGTTCAATTCCAGGTGAGGGCACACGCACAGGTTGTGGGTTGCATCCCTGTTGGATTGCTTGGGCAACTGATTGATGTTTCTCTTTCTCTTTCCCTCTCCCTTCCTCTCTCTCTAGAATCAATGAAAAAAAACATATCCTTAGAGGACTTAAAAAGAAAAAAAAAATGCTGGTTTGGTTCAGTGGATAGTGCCTCTGCAGGCGGACTGAAGGGTACCAGGTTGGATTATGATCAAGGGCACGTACCTGGGTTGGAGGCTCAATCGAGGGTCCTGGTTGGGGATTCAGCAAGAGGCAACTAATTGATGTCTCTCACATTAGTTTCTGTCTTTCTCCCTCCCTTCCACTCTCTGAAAAAAAAAAAAAAATCAATGGAAAAATGTCCTCAGGTGAGGATTAACCAAAACAAACAAACAAACAAATAAACAAACACCCATCCCCATTGTGCTTATTGAAGGAGTATATGAAGTATTTGTTGAATGAACAGGAAGGGATGGGACTTCACTTTCTAACTGTTTTAGCAACTCTGCAAGCCAGAGGGTTTATTTTTTATTTTAATTTTTGATTAATTATTTTAGAGAGAGGAAGGGAATGAGAGAAACACCAGTGGGCTGTTCCACTTATTATGCTCTCCTTGGTTACTTCTTGTCTGTGCCCTGACCAGGGATCCAACCAGCAACCTTGTTGTATCAGGAGAAGGTTCTAACCCACTGCGCTGCGGGCTGCCTGTCAGAGCACCTCACCAAAACCCCTCTGGCTGCCCTGGCCCCTGCTGTGGGCCAGAGTCCTCTGCTGCACCAAAGGTTTGGGTTCCATTCTGTCAGGGCACATACTTAGGTTTCAGGTTTGATCCCCAGTCAGGGCTGACTGCTGCTCAGGAAGTGACCGAGGCCTATTGAAGTCCGTGTGCTCTCTGTCATTTGGCGGGGATCTGGGGTTCCATTGCTGACATGGCCAACTCTGATCCCTGCTACCCCACTCCTCCATCGAGGATGACTTCAACTCTGGCAGCCGTGTGGCCTCCGCCAGCGTACACAACCGCATGTGTAGGATGACCTATCCACGGCTGCTGCGCAGTCGCCCCGGGAGGCGGATTTCCAGGTTCCCAGGGAGTGCGCCCTCTGTCCCGGACTCCCAGGGAGAGTGGGGTCCCGGAGAGAAAGCACTTCGCTCCACCTCCCCTCAGGGCTCCCAGGCTGGAGCACCCGTCCTGCGCAGGGCTCTGAGGGGAGAGCGGCCCCAGGGTGACCTCCTAGCTGGGTGCTGAGAAAATGAAACTGGATCCCTTCCTCCTTGAACCCTGTCATCTTCAGTGTAGAAAGGGACAGACGAAAGCCTCAGCAGCCTTACTGGGGCATGCTGTGCTGCAGCCTGCTGAGCGGTCATAATGATACGGCATCCAGGAAAATTTGCATATTCCTCTTTTTAGAGGAATTAAAATTGATATCAACACATTATGACCTTAATGTATCCAAAATAAAATATTTTTGTAACATAATAGAATATATATATATAATATATATATATATATTATATATATATATATATTTTTGATACAATGAAGTTGAATATTTTACAACTTAGACACCCAGGTTGCAAATTAAGTATCATTTTTCCTACCTGCACTTGAAAATTTTATCAGATGCAAACTTTTTAACATGTAAATTGAAAAATATGCATAGTAGTTTATTTTAGAAATCAATATTAACAAATTGCTGTTTACATTATTAATGGTACATTCATCATGCAGAAGAAAATGTAGACACAAAAATACTAACATCAGCTATAAGTGAGATAGTAAAATCAAGAATAATTTTAAAACATTTTGATGGTTTACATTCATTAAATTTTATATTTACACCAAGATGATTAAGAAATTTCTGAGGGCTATCTTAACTTGGAGGAAAAATAGTTCCAATTAAAAATATTACATTTTCTGCTGAAAACATATGTTTGAATAGTTTCCATTTGCAATTTTCTGATAAAGTTCTAGTAATGCTGTTATCAAGGCAAATAATAAATGTTAAAAAATTGGATGAAAGCCAAATCCATCAAATACTCCCTCCAAAAGAGAACTTCCCACAGTCCATCCCAGATGACAGTGCCTTCAGCATCTTTAACTTTCCCATCAGAACCATTTAGCATGACTATTCTTCTGTGCAGCTGGAACATCACTACCATTGTCACAACCAGGCAAACAAATTCAGGATGATGTTCCTGGGAATATGGAACTAATGCAAAGGGGATTTCTCTGTACTTCTTCATTAACATTTCATTCATTACAACCAGGGATTTTTAAGAGTTTCCTTTTAAGCAAATTAGGTCACTAGATAAAAAAAAATACACAGCATGGAAACACAGTGTATTACTACACAGAACAAAAGATCTGGTTAATAAATTATGATAATGGGATTAGTCATTTGCTAATGTTGAGAGGCACATTTAAATATATTTGAATTAACTTATAGAATCATTTTATCTGTCTATATATATAACCCTAATATGCAAATAGACTAAACAGCAGAACAACCAAACAACCGGTCGCTATGATGTCCACTGACCACCAGGGGGCATGCAGAACAAGGCGGGTGTTGGCAGCAGGCAACAGAGCGTGGAAGATGGCAGGCATCAGCTGCAGTGGGATGGTGGAGCAGGTGAACAGGGGAGCCAGACCAAGGCAGGGTGCAGGTCGCTGTCATTGGGGCAAGCCTCTGGTGGTTACTGAAAATTCTTTGCTCCTATGTGCCGCTGTCCCACCTGGTGCTCGTGCCTGTTGCTGGTGCTGGAGCCAGCACTCGCACCCACTGCTGGTGCTGGCCCTGCTTGCATCCTCAGACGGCACCCACTGCCAATGCCTGATGCCAGTCCTGATCACTTGGAGCCATCAGTGAGTGTGAACGGTGGCTATCGACTTCAATTGCCCCTGAGGGCTTCTCCACCTCCCCTTGCTCCTGATGGGTGATCAGGGCAGTAGCCACCACTTGCATCCACTGATGGCACTGGTACAGCTTGCAGCCGCTACTGGCACCAGCCCTAATCACTCCGCGCCATCAGAGGGTGGGAGCTGGCCTGGTGCCATCAGTGCATTGAAGCGGTGGTGGTGGGAGTGGGGCTGCCCACAGACAAGAGACTGGGGGCCGCGGCAGAAGGGACCAGGCTGGGGCACGGAGGATGGGTTGAGACCTACCCTTGTGCTCACCGCAGCCTCACGGCCCACAGGTCCTTTCAGGGTGCACGAATTCGTGCACTGGGCCCCTAATGTATATATATTTTCTTTGTGTTATATCTTCATGTAATTATATTTTTTATGATTTATTTTTATTTTTAATTCTTTGCCATTTTATTATCTTAGTATGTGTAGAGCTCTTTAGTACTTTGAATCATTTAAGTAGGCAGAAGTTGCCAGTTTTAATTATTAACTAAGAATAACCAAAACAGTTGGAAAAAGCAGTACAAGTAGATCAAGAAACAGAATCTGGGAGAAGTCTTTTTCTTTTTCACATAAATATTAAACACTTCGGTGTCGGGTGAATTTCCCGCCAAAATATAAGATGGCGCGTTAAAATGCCTATATCTTTTGAAGTATGGGTTCGATTGAAATGAAATATTTGGTAATACGCAGTTACAATCGGCCCGAGTTTACACGTTTCCCGCACTCCACCGCAAATCTATATGAACCGAGTTTAAGACGGCTCCCGCGGAGTACGCGCAATTCACGCGAGCCGACTTAACTCGTTTCCCGCAACCCAAGTGTTAAAAGATCCACTAAAGAAGAATTTTTTTCACGAAATACAAGACAGTTCTCAGTATATCTCTTCTGATCAAGATGTAGTTTTTACTTTTTCATCAGTTTTAATGTACTTTGAAATATTGAACATCCTAGGTGAGAGCATTGACACTTTTTTTTTCCAAATTGTTTTTTCTGTATTCAAAAGTGTTCTGCTTTCTCCAAAGTTGTTTCAGTATCTATTTTACAAGTTGATTACGGAGGCTTAGGAGAAAATAGAGGAGAATGAGGGATGCTATTCTGTAGAAAGCACTATCTTAATTTGAAGTCCTCAGAGGTAGACCCTGAGATAAGGTGTAAGGAGCATGTTATTTTTCAGAGCATGCTCTTAGGAGAAAGGAAGTGAAGGAAGCAAGATCTAACGGATCAAGGAGCTCAGCAAGGGTAGGATCTCCAAAGGTGAACTGCATATTAGCTCCACCTTGAGGCAAGGCCAACCTGCTATTTGCACACCTTTATCCATTAGTTATTGCATGCAGACTGAGGGAAGGGATGGTGCTTCAGCCCCCATGAGGAACTGTTGTTAAGCCTGTGGGCAAACCTGGGGAGAGAGGAAGAGTTAATGCTGTCCTTAACAGCCAACACTCACAGCAGCTGGGGTAGGGTAAACTGGCCATCTGGTACCCTGGGGATCTGAACGGGACAGCCACCATGCTGCCACTGTAACTACCACTGAAATCTTAATAACAATATCTGGAAATATTAAATATCTGTGATGCTTTATAATTTACAAAATATAGGTTGTCCCCCAAAATGTATACACACATTGAGTAATTATTAATCTAAAAGGTTGAATCTGAAAAGAAAGAAACATGAATTGAGCTATCAGAAAAAAATGTATACATTTTTGGGGAGCACCTTATAGTTTTATGTTTATTACATTATTATGCACTACATGCATGGTATACACTACTACTATATTTGCTACATGAATATGCTATGATTCAGAGAGATGAATTCCCTTGCCTCAGTTTACATGGCATTAAATTTGAAATAGGATTCAATCATCTCATTATTTTATTGTCTATTATGTTTGGCCCAGTGATGTCTTTCATTGACTTTTAAGGATGATGAAATTAAATTGAGGCACTATGAATTCAAAGAACCTGTCCAACATAGCAGAGGTTTGCTTCCAATCATTATTGAAACATCATGGCATTCCAATAAGTAACATTTGTAAATTATTAAGTGTTTTATACTTTACACATAATACTAGAAATTACATGTTTCAGAAGGAAAAGTTTACGCATACTCTGTATGTCAATACATGTTCTGTTAGTAAAATATGCCGTATTATATAGAAAGATGTTTGCGAAACAAAGAGAGCATAACCAATGGTTATACTACCTAGTCTGGCAGAGGGAGCACAAACTCTTAGGAAAGCCTCCTTTCGTGAAGTGATGCTAGAACAACAAGATGCTAAGCAAAATGTTGGAGGGTGAGAGAAGAGTAGGCATTCTTAATACCTCATCTTGTGCTTGACACATAAAAGGT
>NW_005877584.1:0-8510 GCF_000147115.1 Myotis lucifugus
TTTTTCACAATCCTTTGTGTGTCTGTTGGGTCGGTTGTTATTTCACGCTGTTTCATTTCTGATTTTGTTTATTTGGGTTCTCTCTCTTTGTTTCTTAGTGAGCCTGGCTAGAGGTTCATCAATCTTGTTTATCCTTTCAAAGAACCAGCTCTTGGTTTTGTTGATCATTTGTATTTTTTATTTTTGGTCTCTATGTCATTTATTTCCACTCTGACCTTTATTATTTCCTTCCTTCTGCTTACACTGGGCTTTTCTTGTTGCTCTCTTTCTAACTCTTTGAGTTGTAGAGTTAGATCATTTATTACCATTTTTTTTTTGTTTTTTTTGAGGCAAGGCTGTAGAGCTATGAACTTCCCTCTCAAGACTGCTTTGACTGTGTCCCATAGATTTTGGATTGTTGTGTTTTCATTGTCATTTGTTGCCATGGTGCTTTTTATTTCTTCTTTAATCTCTTTGGTAACCCAATCATGCTATTTAGCCCCCAGGTGTTTGATTTTTTAAATTGTTTTTATTGTAGTTGATTTCTAATTCTATGCCATTGTGATCTGAGAAGATGCTTGATATGATTTCTATCTTCTTGAATTTGAAGAGACTTTGCTTGTGTCCCAATATGTGTTCTATCTTTGAAAATGACCCATGTGCACTTGAGAAGAATGTATATTTTGTGGCTTTGGGTTGAAATGTTTTGAAGATGTCAAATAAGTCCATCTGATCTAGTGAGTCATTTAGGATTTCTGTTTCTTCGCTGATTTTTTGTTTAGAGGATTTTTCCAGTGGTGTTAGTGGGGTATTAAAGTCCCCTACTATGACTGTATTACTGACAATCTCTCCCTTGATCTCCTCCAGAAGTTTTCTTATACATTTGGGTGCTCCTTTATTGGGTGCATATATGTTTACCAGGGTTATATCTTCTTGTTGAATTGCTCCCTTTAGTATTATGAAGTGGCCTTACTTATCTCTTGTTATGGCCTTCACTTTGAGGTCTAATTTGTCAGATATAAGTATTGCTACCCTTCACCATCAGTTTGGGTGAGTCCTTTGTTCTAAGGTAGGTCTCCTATAGACAGCAGATATATGGGTCATGTTTTCTTATCCACTCAGCTACTCCTTGTCTTTTTATTGGGGCATTTAATCCATTCACATTTAAAGTTATTATTGACAGGTACTTGTTTGTTGCCATTTTTATTCTTTATGCCTGTGTTCCTTCTTCCCTTACTATTTCTTCTTTTTACAGCAGACCCTTTAGCATTTCTTGCATTGCTGGTTTGGTGGTAATAAAATCCCTTAGTCCTATTTTGTTTGTGAAGCTCCTGATTTTTCCCTCAAATTTGATTGATAGTCTTGCTGGGTACAGTATTCTTGGATTCAGACCCTTGCTTTGCATGACTTTGTATATTTAATTCCATTTCCTTCTGGCCTGATGTGTTTCTGTTGAGAAATCAGTCAATAGTCTGATGGGATATCTGTGTAGGTAACTTTCTGTCTCTCTCTGGCAGCCTTTAAGAATCTTACTTTGTTATTGGTGCTTGCAATTTAATTATAATGTGTCTCGGTGTCGGTCTTTTGGGGTTCATCTTGTTTGGGACTCTGTGAGCTTCTTGAACTTGTGTGAGTTTTTTCTTCCCAGTATCAGGGAAGTTTTCTGTCATTATTTCTTCAAACAGGTTTTCTATTCCTTGCTCAGTTTCCTCTCCTTCTGGCACCCCTATTATGCGGATGTTGTTTTGTTTTGTGTTGTCCCAAAGTTCCCTTAGCCTCTCCTTCTGTTTTTTTTATTATTTTTAATTTTTTTATTAAATCTTTATTGTTCAGATTATTACATTTGTTCCTCTTTTTTCCCCCCACAACTCCCCTCCACCCAGTTCCCACCCCACCCTCTGCCCTCACTCCCCACCCACTGTCCTCATTCAAAGGTGTACAATTTTTGTCCAGTCTCTCTCCCCCCCCCAAATAGTCAGTCCATTCCCTTTCTATGCCCCTGATTCTATTATAATCACCAGTTCATTCTGTTCATCAGATTATTTATTCCCTTGATTTTTAGATTCACCTGTTGATAGATGTGTATTTGTTGTTCATAATTTGTATCTTTACCTTTTTCTTCTTCTTCCTCTTCTTAAAGGATACCTTTCAGCATTTCATATAATACTGGTTTGGTGGTGATGAACTCCTTTAGCTTTTTCTTATCTGTGAAGCTCTTTATCTGACCTTCACTTCTGAATGATAGCTTTGCTGGATAAAGTAGTCTTGGTTGTAGGTTCTTGGCATTCATCACTTTGAATATTTCTTGCCATTCCCTTCTGGCCTGCAAAGTTTCTGTTGAGAAATCAGCTGACAGTCGTATGGGTACTCCCTTGTAGGTAACTGACTGTTTTTCTCTTGCTGCTTTTAAGATTCTCTCTTTGTCTTTTGCTCTTAGCATTTTAATTATGATGTGCCTTGGTGTGGTCCTCTTTGGATTCTTTTTGTTTGGGGTTCTCTGCGCTTCCTGGACTTGTAAGTCTATTTCTTTCACCAGGTAAGGGAAGTTTTCTGTCATTATTTCTTCAAATAGGTTTTCAATATCTTGCTCTCTCTCTTCTTCTGGCACCCCTATAATTCGGATGTTGGTACGCTTGAAGCTGTCCCAGAGGCTCCTTACACTATCTTCGTATTTTTGGATTCTTTTTTCATCTTGCTTTTCTGGTTGGGTGTTTTTTGCTTCTTCGTATTTCAAATCTTTGACTTGATTCTTGTGATCCTCTGGTATGCTATTGGGAGTCTGTATAGTATTCTTTATTTCAGTCAGTGTATGCTTAATTTCTAGTTGGTCCTTTATCACAACATCGTGGGTCTCATTAGATTTCTTGAGGATCTCACTACATTTATCGGCGGTCTCACCAGTCTTTTCAAGGGTCTTACTAAATTTATCGGCGGCTTCTAGACAGTTCTTTAAAGACCTTAAAAGTGTGGTTTTGAACTCTATATCCAGCAGTTTGCTTTCCTCCATTTCTGTCATTTGTGTCCTGTTTCTTTGTCTCCGCATTTTTTATGCTTCCTTGTGTTGATAAAGTGGTTTTCTGTGCTAAGTGTTCTCTAGGGCCCAGTGGTTCAGCCTCCCCAATTACCTGAGGAGGACACTCTTGGTGCACCCCCTTGTGGGCTTTGTGCACAGTCTTGTTGTAGTTAAGCCTTGATTGTTGTAGGTAACACTGGGAGGGATTTGACCTCCAGGCCAATTGGCAGTGAGAATCAGCTGTGTCTGCAGTGGGAGAACTTCTGTCCTGGATCTCTAGGGAGGTGCTAATCTAGCCTCTGCCTGAGGCTATCCAGCAAATGCCTCCATGAAAGGCTTGGGCAGGGCGGGTCCCAGGGGATCAACAGGGTGGGCGGAGCAAGCAGTTATGGCTGCTCTCAGTCCTGCCTTCAGAGACCCCGCTTCTCCGTGTCCCAGCAATTGCTGCAAGTACCTCGGAGAGAAAGCTGCCCTTGAGTTCCGACCGATGCCAGACAGTCCCGCTTCTCCCATATGAGTCTGGGTCCCCAGAGACTCATCCGGAACTGGAGCTCAGAGCCTGAGACTCCCTCCCGATTGCAATAGACAACCGCGCCCTCAGCCGCCATTCCGCTCCGCATGCACCTCTGCACCTTAGTATTTTACTTCCGCACCGCACCTCCTCTGAGTCTCGGTATGCTTTTCTCTTTCCTTCTAGTTGTAGAATTTCCACTCAGCCAGCCTTCCTGTGGTTCTGGGTGATGTCCGTTCCGTCTTTTAGTTGTATTTTTGAAGTGGTTGTGCAAGGCAGCAAACTCCGGTGTTTACGTATGTCGCCATCTTGGTTTTTCCCTCTCCTCCTGTTTTTTAAGTTTTTTTTTTTAAATATATATTTTATTGATTTTTTACAGAGAGGAAGAGAGAGGAATAGAGAGATAGAAACATCGATCAGCTGCCTCCTGCACACCCCCTACTGGGGATGTGCCCGCAACCAAGATACATGCCCTTGACCGGAATCGAACCTGGGACCCTTGAGTCCGCAGGCCACACTCTATCCACTGAGCCAAACCAGCCAGGGAAAGTTTTTTTTTTCTAGTTGCTGCTCTGCTTGGGTATTTTTTCCTACCTTGTCTTCTAGCTCACTGATGTAGTCCTCCGCTTCTTCTAGTCTACTGTTGATGCTTTCTATTGTGTTTTGTTGTTGTTGCAGGGATGTCATCTTTCATTTCTTCTTGGTTCTTCTTTATTTCCTCTTTGTTCTTACACATATTGTTGAATTTGTCTTCTAGCCTTTTCAGCATCCTTATGATTATTGCTCTGAATTCTTTCTCTGACATATTGCTTGCCTTCATTTCATTTACTTCATTTTCTGGTGATTCCTCCTTTTCTTTCGTATGTGGGTTTGGTTTTTTTTTTTTTATCTCCCCATGATTGCACCTTCAAAGGTGTCTGGTTATGTAGCTCTCTCTTTCCTGTGTTGACTTTAAGGCACAAAATACAACATGACAAGACACAATGCACAGGGCACCAAACACAATTGTTTTCACGGTACTAATAACCCCAAATAAAGGTGACCACCAGAGAAAAGAGAATTAGGTGAGAGAAGAGTGCAAAAGTGATATTGAGAGAAGGAAAAAATGTAAGAGAGAAAAGAAAGAGAAGAAAAAAGAAGGTGGAAAAATATATGTATATGGGGAGAAAACTCCAAAACAATAACAACTAATTAAAAAAAATGCAACCAACACCCAGAGATGAATGCAAACAACAAACAACAACTAATCCAAAAAATGCAAACAACAAACACCCAAACAACAAACACCCAGATGAATCTGAGGAGGCAGAGCTCTCTCTAGTTGATCTCTGACCTTTCCATCCATGGATTGTCTCACCAGCTGTGTTTAATTTGCCAATTCAAGGTGGATGTTATTCGATTCAGCTGTTCCTTCTATCTGCTCTGTGAGAAGGCGCAGCACCTGTCCGCGTATTCAGCTCCACTTTGTCTCCCCTTGGACAAACTTTTTGGCTCCTGCAGTCAGGGAGGCTGGATTCTCTGTGTTTGTGGGTTTGCAGCTGAGGCAGCTGGTCCCTGGGCATTGCGGTTGTAGGGTCCCAGGAGGTATCCGATGTCTCCCCGGTTGAAGATAAGGCTGGGCTTCCTATCACAGCCACTCTCCTCTTCAAGATGGCATGATCTCTCCCTCCTCTTGACTTTTTAAAAAAATATATTTTTATTTATTTTAGAGAGGAAGGGAGAGGAAGAGAGAGATAGAAACACCAATGATGAGAGAGAATCATTGATTGGCTGCCTCCTGTTCCCCCCATATTGGGGATCAGAGAGGAAGAGAGAGATAGAAACACCAATGATGAGAGAGAATCATTGATTGGCTGCCTCCTGTTTCCCCCATACTGGGGATCAAGCCTGCAACCCAGGCATGTGCACTGACCAGGAATCGAACCATGACCTCCTGGTTCATGGGTTGACGCTCAATCACTGAGGCATGCTGGCTGGACTCACCTTGAATTGTTTGGAATTATTTAAGAAGAATAAGTGTTAGTTCTTTGAATGTTTGGTAAAATTTACCTGTGAAGCCATCTGGTCCAGGGTTATTGTTTACTGGGAAAATTTTGATTACTGCTTCAATTTCATTAGTTGTAATTAGTCTTTCAGATTTTCTGTTTCTTCCTGATTCAGTTTTGGAAGATTGCATGCTTCTAGGAATTTATATATTTTGCTCAGCTTGTCCAATTTGTTGGCATATACTGTTCACAGTATTTTATTACAATCCTTTGTATTTCTGTGGTGGCAGTTGTTACTTCTCCTCTTTCATTTATGATTTTATTTATTTGGGTCATTTCTCTTTAATTTTCTTGATGAGTCTGAATAAAAGTTTGTCAATCTTGTTTATGTTTTTAAAGAACCACTTCTGGTTTATTGATCTTTTGAGTTGTTTCTTTTAGATTCTATTTTATTTATTTCTACTCTGATCTTTATTATTTCTTTTTTTTGTACTCACTTTGGGTTTGTTGTTGTTCTTTGTCAAGTTCCTTTAAGTGTAAAGTTAGATTGTTGATATGAGATTTTTCCTGTTTTTTGAGGTAGGCCTGTAATGAGGCAGGCCTGTTGATATGAGATTTTTCTTGTTTTTTGAGGTAGGCCTGTGAATTTCCCTCTTAGGTCTGCTTTTACGGTGTCTCATAAATTTTGGCTTGTTGTGTTCTCATTTTCATTTGTTTCAAGGTATCTTTTGATTTTTTCCTTGATATCATTATTAACCCATTCATTGTTTTGTAACATGTAGCTTCCATGTCTCTGTGTGTTTTTTAGTTTTTTCTTGTGATTGATTTCAAGTTTCATACCATAATGGTCAGAGAAGATGCTTCATATGATTTCAATCTTCTTAAATTTATTGAAGCTTGTTCTGTGTTCTAACATGTTGCCTATCTTATAAAATGTTCCATAAGTATTTGAAAAGAATATAAATCCTATTGCTTTGGGGTAGAATACTCTGATGATACAAATTAAATCCATTTGATATAGTGTGTCATTTAAGGCTGCTGTTTTCTGGTTAATTTTCTGTCTGGAAGATCTATCTATTGAGGTCAAAGGGGTGTTAAAATCCCCTACAATGACTGTATTACTGTTGATCTCTCCCTTTATGTCAATCAAGATTTGTTTTACATATTTAGGTCGGTGCTCCTAAGTTGGGTGCACAAATGTTTAGAGGGGTTATACATCTTGTTGGATTGATTCCTTTGTCATTATGTAGTGTCCTTTTTTTGATTTTTTATTATAGCCTTTATTTTAAAATCTATTTTTTCAGATATAAGTATTGCTGTCCCAGCTTTTTGTTTGTTTATTTTTGAATTTTTATAAGGGTTTATTTGAGCCAAATTGACAACATGATGGGGAGCAAGATCTCAAATGCTCTCCCCAGCTTTTTTTTTCATTTCTATTTGCATGAAATATCTTTTTCTATCTCTTTACTTTTTAGTCTTTGTGTATTTTTCATTCTGAGGTGGGTCTCTTGTAGACTGCATATGTATGGGTCTTGCTTTCTTATCCATTCAGCTACCTTATTCTTTTGATTAGAGCATTTAAGTCATTTATATTTAAAGTGATTATTGAAGTTACATATTATTGCCATTTTATTCTTTGTAACTATGTTCTTCTGTTGTTTTTTATTATTATTTTTTCTTTTCTTCTTCTTTAAGAAGATCCTTTAACATTTCTTGTAACACTGGTTTGGTGGTAATGAACTCCTTGAACCTTTTCTTTTCTGGAAAGCTCTTTATTTCTCCTTCAATTTAAAATGATAACCTTGCAATTTCTTCACTGATACATCTCCTAGGGCAGTGATGACGAACCTATGACACGCATGTCAGAGGTGCCACGTGAACTCATTTTTTTGGTTGATTTTTCTTTGTTAAATGGCATTTAAATATATAAAATAAATATCAAAAATATGTCTTTGTTTTACTATGGTTGCAAATATCAAAAAATTTCTATATGTGACACAGCACCAGAGTTAAGTTAGGGTTTTTCAAAATGTTGACACGCCGAGCTCAAAAGGTTCACCATCACTGTCCTAGGGCATTGGAAACTAAAGAGAAAATAAACAAATGGGACTACATCAAAATAAAAAGCTTCTGCACAGCAAAAGAAGCCATCAACAAAACAACAAGAAAGCCCACTGCATGGGAGAACATATTTGACAATGTTATCATTGGTAAGGGCCTAATCTCCAACATTTATAGGGAACTCATACAACTTAACAAAAGGAAGATAAACAATCAAATCAAAAAATGGGCAAAGGACCTAAATAGACACTTTTCAAAAGAAGACATTCAGAAAGCCAAGAGACATATGAAAACATGCTCCAAGTCACTAATAGTCCGAGAGATGCAAATCAAAACAACAATGAGGTACCATCTCACACCTGTCAGACTGACTATCATCAACAAATCAAAAAACGACAAGTGCTGGAGTGGATGTGGAGAAAAAGGAACACTTGTGCACTGCTGGTGGGAATGCAGACTGGTGCAGCCACTATGGAAGACAGTATGGAGTTTCCTCAAAAAGTTAAAAATGGAACTCCCATTTGACCCATTGATCCCACTGCTAGGAATATATCCCAAGAAACCAGAAACACCAATCAGAAAGGATATATGCACTCCTATGTACATAGCAGCACAATTTACCATAGCTAAGATTTGGAAACAACCTAAGTGCCCATCAACGGATGAATGGATTAGAAAACTGTGGTACATCTACACAATGGAATACTATGCTGCTGTAAAAAAGAAGGAATTCTTACCATTTGCAACAGCATGAATGGAACTGGAGAGCATTATGCTAAATGAAATAAGCCAGGCAGTGAAAGAAAAATACCACATGATCTCACTCATTTATGGATAATAAAGACCAGTATAAACTGATGAACAAAAATAGATACAGAGGCAGAGCAGCATTAAACAGACTGTCAAACTATAGCAGGAAGGCTGTGGAGGGGTGGGGGGGCGGTAAGAGATCAACAAAGGA
>NW_005877585.1:0-8510 GCF_000147115.1 Myotis lucifugus
CCTCCCCTCTCCCGCTTTCCTCTCTGCGGACTCGCAGCGGAACCTGCGCGCCTTCTCGCCACCGCTGTCCCCGGAGTGGCCCTGTGAGCCGGCCATTGCCCACTTCAGCCCCGGGGTCACTAAGGAGCTGGGTCCTCCGGGTTTCCTAGAACGGCTCCGGGGATGAACTTCCGCCCTGGGACCGGCCGCTCTGCGCGCTCCCGTCGCTCCCTGAGCATTGACGGCTGGAGAAGCTGGGAGTCGGCTTCGCTTCTTCGCGGGGCAGAGGCTGCGGGGCCTCCTTGAACCCCCACCTGCATCCCTTATGCCTGAGTCCAGTCAACACGGACCCGCTAGCTCCCAGGAAGAAGCGGGGGTCGCAGGAGGACCTGCCAGCGGTCCCGGAAGGCTTATCGGAGACGGGGGTGAGGTTTGGACTGAAATCTAAAGGTTCACATAACGGGAACAGCGTTCTACGCTAGCATTTTTTACGCCTTTCCTCTCGCTTCAGAACGTTGGTACTTGTTACTTTCTCTGCTCTTCTTTGTACAAGATTCTTTTTTAAAATATATTTTATTTTGATTTTTTACAGAGAGGAAAGGAGAGGGATAGAGAGTTAGAAACATTGATGAGAAACATCGATCAGCTGCCTCCTGCACACCCCCTATTGGGCATGTGCCCACAACCAAGGTACATGCCCTTGACTGGAATCGAACCTGGAACCTTCAATCGAACCTGGAACCTTCAGTCTGCAAGCCGACGCCCTATCCACTGAGCCAAACCGTTAGGGCGATTCTTTGTGTGTGTGTGTGTGTGTGTGTGTGTGTGTGTTTATTGATTTCAGAGAGGAAGGCTGAGGGAGAGAAAGGAGAATCATTGATCGGCTGCCTCCTGCACGACCCCCACTGGGGATCAAGCTGGCAACCCAGGCTTGTGCGCCAAAAGGAATGAATGAATGAATCGGTGACCTCCTGGTTCACAGGTAGATGCTCACTGAGCCACCCCTGCCGGGCAGATTCTTGTTATTCAGGTGCCCATTCAAAAGTAACTGGTTGGAGTAGCTTTCCATCCTATCTAATGTTGCCTCAAACTCCACTACCCCTCCCAAGTATCAGTTACAGGGAAGGGTTATGATTGGCTCTATTTGGGTCTGGTGCTCACCCCTGGACCAATCATTATATTCAGGGGAAAGGGATAGTAGGATTAGCCAAATCTGGGTCACTATTTACCCCAATTGTGGGGTCTGGCTTTTGTGTTCACCTCACTACAATAGGGAAGGGAGTGACTATTCTCAGAAAGGGATATTGTATATATACAGTGTGTTCCCCCCCCCCCATCCCCCAATGTTAATGGCTGGTAGCTCAATGGATGTTTCTTTTCAGATTTAACCATTGGAATTAATAGTTATTCAAAGTGTGTGTACATTTTTTGGGACACCCTCTTATATCCAGTATACACCTAGAAGAAAAGAAAACTTTCTCTTGAGTTCATCATTAGGATTAGGCTCTATACTCTTAAGGTCCATCATTTTAGCCACTCTCACACCAATATCCTTAACTTTTTTGACTTACTATCTGCAACTATCCAGGAAGTTTGTTAACCCTGGGTCAGTTGAAATATCCATTTTCCTTGCCCAGGCTAATAACTAGTGGGGAAAATTACACATTTGGGAGAAGAGCCCCAGGATCAATGTATGATTTCCACTTTCCAAAGGTTTGTCACTGCTCCCCAGAAATCATTTTCTGTTTCCCTAGTCAGCTTGCCTACCATTTTCCACGATTGCCATTTCAACCTTCATTCTGCTCAAGCCATGATCCAAGAGGAGTCAGTTACCATCACAATTCATTGCCAGCCACATTCATCCCAAAATGCCCAGACTACAAAAGTATCCTGCCTCAGAACCGCATCTGGTTCTACTGACTTTACCTAATGTACCTGCATTAATGGGCATCTGCGTCAAGAGCCTAGATCAGTGATTCTCAAACTTGGTTGCACATTGGAATCCCCTGGGGACCTTTACAATATTAATGTCCAGCACCACCCATATAGATTCTGTTGCAATTAATCTCAGATATAATCTGGGCAAGGTTGTTTTCTGTTTTTGTTTTGTTTTGTGTATGTGTGTTTTTGGAGAGGGGTTTGTGTTTGCTTTTTTAGCTTTCCAAGTGATTCTGACATGCAGCTAACAAGGTTGAAAACCAATAGCCTAGGTCAGTGGTTCTCAAAGTGTAGTCTCTGAATCAGAAATTCAGGGGTTAGGGCTCAACCATCTGTGTTTAACAAGCTCTTCAGGGGTTCTGATAAACACTAAAGTTTGTCCCAGACATTGACAGTGCTTCATTTGTTCAGCCCTTGTATGTGAGTTAGTCAGGAAAAGGATAAGTTCTATCCTCCCGGCTATTCCCCTGCCTACCTGATTTATCACACTAACCCAGCGTTTCTCAACCTGTGGGTCGTGACCCCTTTGGGGGTCGAACGACCCTTTCACAGGGGTCACCTAAGACCATCAGAAAACACATATATAATTACATATTGTTTTTGTGATTAATCACTACGCTTTAATTATGTTCAATTTGTAACAATGAAATTGGGGGTCACTGCAACATGAGAAACTGTATTAAAGGGTCACGGCGTTAGGAAGGTTGAGAACCACTGCTCTAGCCAGTGTAGGGGCCATCTGGAGCAGTGGGAATCTGCTGAAGAAAGGAGATCAAGGCATATGATCCACAAATGCCATCCCAATGTCCAGTGTGAACGAGGATGCAAATGACTGGATGGGGGCTGATGTTTCATGGTCTCCTAACAAGCTCAGGACTTTCACTGAATAGATTTTTATGAGCAGTGTTGCTCCTCTTGGGAAAAAAAAAATGGCAGGTAGGAACCTTGCCTGCCTTCTTCAATTCACACAGGGACAGGCACATGAAAAATAAAAGACACACTGCTCATGTTCACCCTTGTCCCTTCTCTTCTGTCTGTGGAACACATGGGAAGGGGGGCGATCAGCACCAGCTACACTCATTTCTAAAACTTTAAATCACATCATCTATCTAATTAGTTTACAACTCTGTTTTGGGGCTGGTGCCGATTGCAGTTATATTTTCAGTTGTCTATTGTCATTTCAGTGTCATCTCAGACAGCATGTAAGTGTAAGCCGGTGTTAGGATTCTGGAAGAGATGACCATAAGCACACACACACACACACACACACACACACACACCGAAAACCTTCAGGTCTTTCAATAACCACATTCCAAGTTATTACTGTTATTGTAGGTAGCTAGATATTAATAAAGGAAGGGAGCCAAGGGAATCAGACATTAATGAGCATAAGCAACTGGGGAGCATGAGCCTGCTTGCTTTACCGGGAAGTCACAGCTTCACACATTCCCCAGGGAATCGCCCATCTGTTCCCCCAAGATCACTAGGGGAAGGGATGGAACAAAAAGAGGGAGGTAGGCACAGGCACAATAGTAGCCAAGATGGTGACCATAGAGGCCCGTCAGTCCAGCCTGGGAAAAGAACGGATTGGTTAGAAGGTGGACCCAGTGCAAGCCCTGCAAAAGTTTGGGAAATTGATTTGTTATTTTGAAAGTGGGCCTGGCCCTTCCCAGGCCCGAGATGATATACAGGGACTTGCCCCATGTAATTGCGTATTCATTCTCCTAAATATACAGAACCAAGCAGCATGGCAGTTGTTAAAACTTTCCATGGAGTTTAATTGCATCTTACTTCTCCTTTAAAGTAAAATTTCTGCATACATTTTTCAGTGCTAACATTATTACAATTATGTAATAACTGCAAGGGCTATAATATAAATTATAAAAATTATAACTACATTTTTGCCATCTTTGTAATCCTTTATTTTTTATTTTAAATAAACTTTTTTTGCAATATAATCTTATGTTGTACAACATATGTGGTACACCTTAAACTAATACAATGGTATCTGTCAATTACATCTCAATAAAACTGAAAAAAAATAAAAATAGTAAACTTTTAATTTTAGAACAGCTTTAGATTGATAGAAAAATTGCAAAAATGGTACAGAGTCCCATATACCCTACATCCAATTTCCCCTATTCACATCTTGCAAGAATGTGGTACATTTATTATAATTAATGAACCAGTTGATATACATTGTTCCTAATTAAAGTCCATAAGTTATTCAGATTTCTAGTTTTTACTTAATATCCTTTTCCTATCCCAGGATCCCATCTAGAATACACATTACAGTTAGTAGTTATGTCTCTTTAGGCTCCTCTAACAGCATTTTTTTTTAAGATAACAGCACAATCCACAACATGACCACAGGAGGTGCAGAAGCAAATCAAAACAACTGCCCCGTTCCTCTGAGGAAAAGGAGGCGGGCATTGGTTTCTCAGCTCAGGAGGCATTCATGTGAACAGTGCACAGTTTCCTTCGCAAACTTTCATTTGGTGGGTCTTGAAATTTTGTTTTAATTTGAAGGGATTGGCTTTATTCCAAATGAACTTTCTATCCTATGCTTTCAAAGTACTCAACATCACATAAAATGTCCAGGGACACCACACAGACACGAGGCTGTTCCCCTGGTGAACAGAAGACAGATCCAGATTTCGGGGGCCCCTCGGGAGACTGCGGTTTTAGAACGTCCGGATGGGATTTTTAGAGCAGTTTTAGGTTTACCACAAAATTGAGAAAGAAGTGCAGAGACTTTCCTGCCCAGTGCATTTCCTGTTTTCCTCATTGTCAGCATCACTCACCAGAATGGTACTTTTTTTTTTTTAACCAAGGATTAACCTATTGACACATTATAATCAGCTGAAGTCTATGGTTTACCGTAGGGTTCACTCTTGGTGTTGTACGTGCTGTGGGTATGGACCAAAGTTTCATGGACTCCATCAATCATTATAAATATCGGATAGAGTATTTTCACTCCCCTAAAAGCATTGTGCTGTGCCTATTCTTGGCTCTCCCCCTTCCTCCTAGAAACCAATGATATTTTTATCTTCATAGTTTTACCTTTTTTAAAAAAAAATATATATATATATATATATATATATTTTATTGATTTTACAGGGAGGAAGGGACAGGGATAGAGAGTTAGAAACATAGACGAGAGAGAAACATCGATCAGCTGCCTCCTGCACACTCCCCACTGGGTATGTGCCCACAACCAAGGTACATACCCTTGACAGGAATCGAACCCGGGACCCTTGAGTCCGCAGGCCGATGCTCTATCCACTGAGCCAAACCGGTCAGGGCCATAGTTTTACCTTTTATAGAATGTCATACAGTTGGAATCATACAGTATATAGCCTTTTCAGATTGGCTTTTTTTTTCTCACTTTGTAATATGCATTTAGGTTTTCTACATGTCTTTTCATGGGTTCATAGCTCATTACATTTTATCACTGAATAATATCCCATTGTCCAAATGTATCCAGATTTGTTTATGCATTCATGTACTAAAGGATATCTTTGTTTGTAAGTTTTGGCAACTGGGAATAAAGCTACTACATTAATAAAGTAAAAAAGAAAAGAAAGTCTAGGATGGGGGCAGAGCTATCTATATTTTAATCCCCCAGGTGATTAAAATATAAAATATAAATCTAAAAGGCACCTCAACTCTGAGGAACAAGGCTGTCAATTCAAATTCAGTATCCAAGTAACACAGCAGCCTAGATACTGAAATTCACACGCAAGAGAATTAATAATGAATATTTCAGTAAACATGCGCCAAGCACATAAGTATACAGACATCCTTAAACCTACATTCGGGAGATACTACCGAATCTCATTTTCAGTGTGGTTACTGAAACCTGAAATACTTTTATTTACCCTCGGAACGTTGTATGCATGTTGGATAAGGTCTCCTAACAACCCGAAAAAATGTTGTTTGTCCAATAACACATACCCTTGCAATGAGCAGCGTGAAGGAATGCTGTGGTGTTATAGTCATAAAACAAAAGGAAAGCAGATAAGAAGGAATATTTTATTTATCTGAAGTGTTGATGTTGAGTAAATAGAACAAGAATAAGAGAAAATGTGGGCACAGTCAGAGTTATCGAGAGAACCATCTGAATTATTTCAAGAATTCTAAAGATGGTTAGTCCATTTTTACCCCAGAATCCAAGACTGCCTTTTCTCTTAGGGTTTTCTTTCAGGTGTTCTCACCTGCATATACCGTAGAATTACCTCGGGAACTAACAAAACAAAAAGAAACCAAAAGAAGAAGTCTCCTGAGGTGTTAGTGTGCTAGGACTATCATAATAAAGTACCACAACAATGGGGCTTACACAACAGAAATTTATTTTTTCACGGTTCTGGAAGCTGGGACGTCCAATATCACAGTGTCAACAGCGTGGGTTTCTCCCGCAGCCTCTCTCCTCGCCTCATAGACGGCTGCCTGCTTATTGTGTCCTCACATGACCTTTCCCTGATACAGAGTATCCCTGGCATTTCCTCTTTTCTTAAAAGGACATCAGTCAGATTGGATTTGGGCCCCACCCTTACGACCTCATTTTACCTTAATTAGCTCCTTAAAGGCCCTCTCTCCCAATGCAGTCACCTTGGAGGTTAGGATTTCAACATATGAATTTGGGAGAGATGACAATTCAGCCCACCATACGATGCTTCCCCCCAGATCAATTCAATTTTAAAAATGATCCTTTTCTCAGAGCTTTCCGGGATTGAGAACCACTGCCGAGCATGAACTTTGGAGACAGGCCTGTGCTACACGTGGGCTTCGAGCACTTACTAGCTCTGCACCCCTGGGAAGATGACCGGAGCTTCGAGTCTCAGTGTCCTCTCCTGTAAAATGCAATGATATTAGAACATAGGGTTCTGGTGAGAATTAAATGCACAACAAGTACTTAGCACATGCCAGGCACTAGAGTGGACGCAGTGGCAGTTACCACGGCAGCTGCTGCTAGTGCAAATAAGGAGAACGAGCTTTTCTGGAGGAAGCAGGAAGGAGTTGGAACAATGGGGTAGAAAGAAAGGGTGTCTGTGTGAGAAAGGTTATCTGAAGTGGAATCAAGTAGCTGGGGAATCGTTAAAGGCACAGGAGCGGGAGCTATGTTTGTGTATCTAGGCATCCCCTCCCCGAGCTCGGATGACGAGACAGTGTCCTCCCTGGGCATCGGGTGGCGCCCCAAGCCTGCACATCAGAGTCAATGGTGGCTGGGAAAGTGGATGAGAAGGAAAAAGTTGAGTCTCCAAGAGCATGCGTCCACCTGACACAGCTGCCACTTTGTACAGAGAGGGCATCTTAAGTCAATGTTTACATTTCACTGAAGCCATAAAATTCAGTCTATAGATAAATCCTCTAGATTTTCCCCCCTGATTATTTGTATATCAAGGGACATATTAAAACACTAGAGGCCCGATGCATGAAATTTGTGCGAGAGTAGGCCTTCCTTCCCCCGGCCGCTGGCACCAGCTTCCCTCTGGCACCCGGGACCTGGGCTTCCCTCACAGCCCCAGCTTCATCCAGAAGGTCGTTCGGAAGGATGTCTGGAAGGCCGTCCAGTCTAATTGGCATATTACACTTTTATTATTATAGATGTACCTGTGACAGGTAAATAAGTTTGTTTTTAATAATTAGGTCCCATATTGTTAATTATAGAGTACTACTATTCATCATAAACAATAC
The DNA here is from genome assembly GCF_000147115.1 of Myotis lucifugus. NCBI lineage: Eukaryota > Metazoa > Chordata > Mammalia > Chiroptera > Vespertilionidae > Myotis > Myotis lucifugus. Next base: position 7,615 of record NW_005877585.1, read on the forward strand.
TAGACAATGCTAGATTAAAGTGATATATTTTCTCAGTGATTTATCCACATCAGCTAAATTAAGGAGGAAAATTAAAAATCCTTTATATAAAGGATCTAGCTAAGCAACATCAAGACTGTCAAGTTTTGCCCTAACCGGTTTGGCTCAGTGGATAGAGCATCGGCCTTTGGACTGAACGGTCCCAGGTTCAATTCCGGTCAAGGGCATGTACCTTTGTTGTGGGCACATCCCCCCATCCCCAGTTAGGGGATGTGCAGGAGGCAGCTGATCGATGTTTCTCTCTCATCAATGTTTCTAACTCTCTATCCTTCTCCCTTCCTCTCTGTAAAAAATCAATAAAATATATTTTTAAAAAAAAAGACTGTCAAGTTTCAACTGCTTTTGCACATGTCTTTAAAATACCAGATAACAGCCCTAGCCGGTTTGGCTCAGTGGATAGAATGTCAGCCCAAGAACTGAGGGGTCTTGGGTTTGATTCCAGTCAGGGGTAGGCTCGATCCCCGGCCCCAGTCAGGGCACCCAGTGCCCCACGTGCAGGAGGCAGCTAATCAATGTGTCTCTCTCACATCAATGTTTCTCTCTGTCTCTCTGTCTCTCCCCCTCCCTTCCACTCTCTCTTTAAAAAAAAGAATCAATGGAAAAAATATCCTCAGGTGAGGATTAACAACAACAAAGCATCAGGTAACATTTTATTAAGGCAGGAAAAAACATGCACACTGTATGTTATAACAGCATGTTAGTGTATTACTTATTATCATAAGTAACATAACCCACATGCCAAACCAGACAAGCCATTTCTGCTGGCAAATACAGCAGTGAAACAGGGGCCCTGGTGGAGGCAAGAAAGAGAAAAATGTGAGAAGTCATGACAGCTGAGACAGAAACTGGTGGTTGTC
>NW_005877586.1:0-2449 GCF_000147115.1 Myotis lucifugus
TTCTGTCAGGAGCTTGCAACTTACCTACCTACTTTCATTTCCAGATCCTCTATCCCGATGTGGCTAGCCTTGCTTTCTTTTCCCTATGATCTTCAAGTAATTGGACTTGAGAATTCCCCACACCGCTCTGGTCTCTAATCTCACACCCCTCCTCTCCCTTCAAGCACAGACAGGGCTCCCAGAGACATTCTCCCACCTTCACCACCTGTTCTCTAAGGACCAGCCAACTCACAGAACCTCCTCCCTCGCCCTGAGCCTCCTGCTGACGCTGTTCACTTGTTCACATGAACAGGTAGATGTGGACGACTTGGTGTCTTCTCTCCCTTATTAAAAAGTAAGTTTCACCATGGCAGGGACTGGATATATTAATTTTTATCTGAGCATGCAGCTTTCATACAAATATTCATGGAATGGGGTGGGAGAAAGGGACAAGCCAGATCAACAAATTTAATTGTGGGATTAATGGAGTATAAGACATCAAGTCATGATCATTCTCACATCTGTGCCTATTTAATAGATGCCTAGGACTGCTGATATTCAGTGCACGTAATGGGTTTAGTAAATAAATATTTAGGGAGATCATATCCTCTCTCTTTTGAGACAGGGAAGAGGCAAATAATGTTCTCTTAGGTAGGATGGCAAGCTGTAATTGTTTTTTTTTTTTTCTTGGGAAGTGAATAGATACAATACATATTAGTGTGTAAATATAGAACACTGGAATCGTCGGTAAACATTCCCTTATATAAAATACCTTTTTGTGTGTGTATCGACTCCCACATTCTACTAATCTGTTCCCTCTCCTTATTGTGAAGCAAAGCAGTCCATAAAAGTTACACAGTCTTCTAGACCCAGAGTCCCTCACTGTCTGCTTTAATGGTCAAGAGAAGAATAGAGGTGAGGACATGCAAGGGCGCTGTGGGATTTCTTGGAAGTAAAACAGAGGTTCAAGGCTGTTTAACTCATACAGTCTCCTGGCTCTTCTACCGGCCCTCCCTGTTGTTTGATGTTCTTTTAAATCTAAAGAGCATCATAGGATAAAGGCTAAACGATGGCCCTGGCTCTGTAGATCTCCAACCTGGTGGATCAGCAGAATCAACTGGTCCGATTTTAAAAATACCCATTCTCCAGGACCAGCCTTTGGGTAGTCTGATTTAGTGGGCCTAGTAAATTGTATTGTTAAAGCATACTTCAGGACCTGCATCCTCAGCCAGGTTTGCAAACAACTTACTGTAGCATCCAAATGATTTATTTTTAGAAAGGTGTATGTATACTGGTTTGGTGAATTTGACTAAAAAGCACACTAGGGTTGATACCAATTAAATGGACTCCATAATAAACTTTTCCTTAAGAAATTTCTAAGAGGTACAATTATTTTCAAATTTGTCTCTTTTATCCATTCAAATTTTGGCTCGATGAGTTTAAAGTAGATATTTCTAAGGTAGGCAACTGAGGTCTACGTAGCTGTGATACTTTTGAGAGAGAATAGTTGATGAAACAGTGAAAGTGAACACAACAAAACATGAGAGTCTCAATGGCATTTGAATACCCTATATCGCTTCTATAGGCTCATGAAGTCAATTATGAGGCAGTATCAAGTTTAGATCACGGGACAAAGATTGAGTTAAAAGTGTTATTGCTAAAGAAATAGTATTAAATGTGGACAAAGATTTATCAATAGTTGTTCACTGTAACCTTATTTACAATAAGGAACAATTAGAAGCCGTGTCCAATAACAGAGTAGTCCTTAATAAAAAGGATTATATCCCTGTGCTGGAGTATGCTGCAGGCATTAAATCAGCATTTACAAAAATCAGAACAATCACTTCCGTAAGTTTTATAAAAGTTAAGATGTCGATAAAGTAGGGGAAAAACCATACTGTGAAGTTAAAATAGCCTCATTTTAAAAAGGTCACTGTAGCTACCACACAGGTTGTTCATGAATTCATCCATCATGCTTGTGATTCCGAATTTGTTTCCTGCTCATCTCTCTTCCACTGTCAACCACATGGGCCATTCCTTTTAATCACACATTAGACTATCCCTGAGTTAGCACAGGCTAATAAATAAAGCAATTTATTTTCCTAAGTGATTTAAAAAACAAGAGTTTGCATTCTAAATTAAAATATCCTATTTAATCACAAGTAGCAATCAATGAAAACTGAAGAGTGAAGACTTTATTCAGATATGAATACCAAGTGCAGCTTACTTCTGCAGAGGAATCATTTTAAAGAGTACATAAAAAAGGAATAAATTAGCTCATCTCAGGTAGGATCACTTTCTCCTTTCTTGTAAACTATAGATCTAGTCTTTGAATAGCTCATTTGAAGAACTTACAGCATTGGGACATTCATCCATGTAAGAAACTCAACTTATTTGTTGTTGGTGATGTCTAAACCCATTTTCTAATGTGCTAAGCTCAGCATAAGTGGACATAATCTAGTTACTAGTC
>NW_005877586.1:2658-8715 GCF_000147115.1 Myotis lucifugus
TGCTGTGATGTATACATCAGTACATACACTGCGTATATTTTCTAGCTTTTAGATTGATATTTACTAATTACTGCCATTTGTACCTCTTTGTAGACACCTCACAGTTGGCCCAGCTAGAGGAACACATGGAGGGGGAACAGAAGGGAATGGCAAGGCTGCTTACAAAGTGGCAACTGTCAGTATTGCCACATTTGCTTGGCAGGAGCTACTGAGGAGGGAAAAAGAGGAACACAGCAGACACTCAGAAAAGACCAAAAACAAATATATAAATAAAAGCACCCTACTCTAAGTGCTCAACTCAATAAAGGCATTGTTCTATGTGGATAATTACTTTCTGCAGCAATGGGTTTGAGGCGTTGGTTGTGTGCTGCCTCTGGGTTTCCTGTGACTGTTTCATTTGGACCATTTTGAGAATCAGGGCTTGAAGACAGCCTCAGAGAGACCACTGAGCTGTGAAAAGTGATTACAGCACAAAGGGAAGGGATCTGCGGGGAGAATACATAGAAATGAGAATAAACCTCACCATTCCAGTGTTGTAACTTTGAATGAATTTTAGGCTTATGTGGCAGGGTCTGCTTAAAGAGTGTGTGTGTGTGTGTGTGTGTGTGTGTGTGTTTGTGTGTATTGATCCTTTCAGAAGACGACATCGCAAAAAAAATATACACCTATATTTTTAAAAGCTCTTAAATCTTTTAATTCTGATAAAGAACTCTAATACAGGTCTTGTGGATATACATCTGCAGTCCCCAAATCTTCATGGTATATTCAAAGTAAATTTTCTTTTCTACAGAAAGGGCCAAACAAGACACATATATTCTGCTATTCCAAATCCTGGATGCTATTTTAATTTCTAACTACGTTGTTCTTTTCTTTATCTCCATCAATTGTCCAGTAATGATGTATAACACATATTAGTTAGGTATGTTTTGTTTCATTTCCTATCTCAGTGCTCACTGGAATTTCAAAAGCCAGCAAAGTTAGCACTAACCTGTAAAAGGTTAGAAAGCCAGGTGATAACAATGAGGTTCATTTCTACTAGTATCCATAGCTCATATACAATGTTCACTGTCTTGAATTTGTTGGGTACCGATTATCTTGAACTGTTACCTAATAAAGATTTTTTTAAACCAACACTTATAATTAACATGGCTCCACAAATTTACAGGTTGACCACATTAAAAAATCTTTATAATTTGTTAAAGTTGAAAGTATACTTCAGTGTAAAATATTTCTCCTGATAGAGGGTCTATATTAAATAGCATCCAGAAGCTACCACAATCCCCCCCCCATTACTTTACTAATTCAGTTAAAATTTTCCTTCTTAGCAATCTCCCACTGCTTCATTAGATATAACCAATTAGAGAAGTTCAAGAGGTAAAACGAGTTAGCCAATCCAGGAGCAGGTGGCCGAACTGGAAAGAATCCAATTCCTTTCCCTGGCAAGTTCTCTAGTTGGTCTGCAAGTTGCTGGGCCAGGGACTCCCCTTGTTCCTGGAGGTGCAAAGGAAAGCAATACCGCCACACACTCTGTGGCAAGTTTTTAATGCCAGACAACAGATTTAAGAAGTCTTTCCTGATGCAGTCTTTCTTACCTAACTCAACTTGGGAAAATGGGAATTGCTTTATTCTAAAATCAAGAACTGGGCCAAGGACCATTCTAGTGATAAAAACATGTTCAAGTTAGCATTTTATGGGTATAGGAATAATTGTCTAAACTTGAGAGGTTTTTTTATTGACTTGGACACCAAGGGTCAGGAGATTCATTAATCCTAAAAAAGTATGTGCCTATTGGGTGTTAATGTCCACCTGGGGGTGGAAGGCGGAGCCTACTGCTCTCACCAGGTTGTCAGAGGTTTGAAATACTGGCCCTGTACGGCCTTAAATACCCAGTGCTAATGGCACTTTCCAGGAGGCACTTGGGTTTTTATTAAAGATAAAGTCCTAGGGAATTGCCCATTTGTTATTGCCACAGTGGGAAAATGGGACTGTAGGAAAGGACTGTGTGGGTGTCCGAGGGTTTTTAAGGAAAAAGAGCAAATTCCAGGTTACAGGATGCTTCTCAAGCTGGCAGCAGGGTCCCTGGACAACCAGGACAAGCATGAGGCTGTGGGTATGGGGGGAAGTGAGGTCTACTGATAAGAATTTTAAGGACACACTTGTCTATTACACACACACACACACACACACACACACACATATATATATAAAACAAATGATTTCTGCACAGAGGAGAGAATTTTTTTGATAGCAATGACACTGAAAGTTGTTTTCTTCCAGGTAATCTACAAAATTCTGTCCCCTGAAATTGAGAGCAGTCAGACTTGGACAATTCCTATTTAGCAAAGAAAACTAGGGAAGTGGGTGAACCTAAATTCCAGCCTTTACAAACAGCTGCACAATAGCAAATATGGGCAAGAGTCAAGGCTCTGTTGGTACAGGTAATGAAGACAGTTCTTGGAACTTAGAATGTTGAACAATGCGGATGGAGTGTTCAGAATTTTAATGAAGCCCTCAGTCTCGATTCAAAAACTAACCTGTATAGAATGAACTGGCCTGGGAAGACATCATCCCTGTGATCATTGTCGTTATTTCTGGAGGTGGTAGTCTAAGTAATTTGTACCATTTAGTTCATTTAATCCTTTAAAAATCCCATTCTATACATTAGGTTCTACTATTATCTCTACTTTCAAAGTGAGGCAAACAAAGCACAGAGATGTCAAGACACTGCACAGCTACCTCTAGGTGGCAGAGATCAAATATAAACTCAGGCCAAGTCACAGAAGTCCAGAGTCTAGAATTTTAAAGAGTAAACACCCTAAGTGCCAACTGCAGCAGAGAAGCCCTGTCAGAAAAGAAAAGAACATTCTTTGGACTGTGACGTTTGGATCACTAGTGCATTACTGAGAATATTGTTAACACAATTTGGGGGACAGGAGAACCTGGGAACAAGTATCAGGTAAAAGTGTCCCTGGGCAGGTTGGGGGTGAAGACTGTATGGAGCGTACTTTTGCAAAAAGTGAGAGAGGGAAGCATTGGGCAGGTGGTTTGGGGTAACCCAGGGTTAATGTAGATGGGAAGTTGCAGGGGGACATGAGAGAGCCTGAGAAGCAGAGAAGTTGAACCTGCAAGAGTGAGAGGGGAAACCCAGGGTACCACTTTCTCATACTGTATTCCTAGAGTCAGTTAATTACAGTAACGGATAGTTCACAATGGTGAACATGAACTATAAAACCAATACACTGTCTTGCCAATGCAATTTCCTGAAAGTGTTTGCTTTTTCTAGGACAAGCGCGCATGCACAAATACCCTCCCCACCCCAACCCCCCCAAAAAAGTGCAACTCTAGAATGGTGATAACAGTTATTTCTGCTTTAGTGAGATTTGGAGAAATTTTTGTGTTTTTTTAAAATGTAATATTCTTTAAAAAAACATGTTTAAGGAAAAAATTGATTTAAAAATTTTTTAAATGCAGTTTGCTTAAGAAAATTGTAAATGAACTGTTTGCATATCTATTGATGGCAACTGATGCTTTCGACCCATCCCTGACCCATCGCTGGGGCTCCCTGCAGCGCTGAGAATTGGCTGAGAGCCCTCCCCTCAGCCCCCAAAGCACCAAAAATGTATTCAATGAGAAAAGCCTCCGATGTTGAGACAAAAAAAGAAGGAAGTCTTGGACCAGTGGCCTTGCACCTACAGTCTCATCACGGTCAGGTAGATGGGCCTCAACTCCTAAGTCCAGCACTGACCCTGGAGCCCACTGGCCCTTCCCTCTTGGTTTTTGGGGACGCATTTAACAAGGCTGAGGAGAGGGGCCACCCAATGACTGTCATCCAGAAAAACCCTCTAAGACCAGTTAAAGAGAAACAAAGCGTGTTGCCAAGGACCTTCGGGCAGTTGTGGGAACCCCGGCAGAAGAATAATTGTGGGAGTTGGACTTTCCTTTGATGACCAAACATGAACTTTAAAGTCTGTCGGTCTAGCTGATCAAATAAAATACAAAGTTCTCATTCCCACCCTCACCCCATGCTTTTGTTCTCTCCTACCGCTCATGGTATTTCATATCTTCCATCCAGCCTTCTCTTGGCCGCCCCCAGCTCGTTCCATTCTGTTTTCTGAACACGCTATTCTTATCAAACGCCACAGTCCAAGTTTTCCTCTTCATACACAACCCCTTCTGTTTTCCTCCAACCATCACATTTTCCCACCATTCCCTTTCTTTTCTCAGTCCCAGATTCATACTTCCAATCACGGCATTTTCTCCCATCAGGCTCCCTGAATCTTTCCCTATTTGCCATGCTTCCCCTCTGACCCCATCATCTCATAAGCTTTTCCCTAGTTTGTGCTTTGCCTGTTTTTCCTTTCACTCACTGTGTATTCATACTTGGCAAGCATGAAGCTCCCCCAAAACAAGAAGGGCTTGGCTTAGTTCAACAGATATCCACTGAGCACCAAATGTATATTAGGTATGCACCAAGGAATAGCAAAATTGAATACAGCACGGCTTTCCCTGCCTTCACAGAGCTATGGACATAGATCAGTAAGCAATTCTCATGCATCATGGCAAGGGCTATAGCAGAAGTATATATTCCAGAAGTGGTGTGTCGCTAAAAGTAGATTACACACATAACTGTCAATAAAGTAGCACTGAATTGAACCTTTTATATTTGACCTTCCATAGGACATTTTGTTTAGCCCCATTTTTTAACCTGTATTCTATAATTCAAAGAAGCTTGAACTGCTTCTGTAACTACTAGGAAGAAGGCGGACACCTGATCTCCTTTATTTGCATAGCGAAACCTATGTACCAGTCCCCTTATTTGTCCATCTCTGATTTCTTTCTAAGTCTTGGGTTCCACTTCACTGCACACTGAGGTTCACTCAGTACAGCATGTAACAGGGCACTGGCTGCTTTGGAGTACACTCAAACATAGTGAATTGGTATAAAAATGGGCAATAGGCTATAAAAAAACCTTCACCTACCCGGGAAACATAGAAAGAGTATTCGGGTAAACTCAGTTCTGAACACCACTGGTTCTCAAATGTCCATGTGTGTCAAAATCACCTGGAGGGCCCACCCTCAGAGGTTGAGGTTTGGTGAATTTGTATTGGGGCTTAAGCATGTGCATCACTACCAAGTTCCCAGATGCTGCTGCACTGGGGACCACAATTAGATGACTGATGTTAAAAGAAAAATACGCGATAAATAAAAACTCATTTCTCAAACTGAATAGCTTATAGAATCTTTCTGTTACTGTTGTTCTGTAATATCAATGGCATCAGGCCGCACAGATGACATGTCAACGTGTGTGAAGCAATGGGCATGCAATGGTGTGTGGGGTGTCATGTGGTCCCAGCCCTGGTGAGGTCTACTGCCCATGTTCATCGTCTACTACGGTCCATGGATAAGGCAGAGGAGCCTGGGCCGAAAGTGTCCTCTCCTTTGGAAAAATCTTCAGGTTGCTTTTAAAAATGAATCCCTGAGATAAGCTTGCTCTCTGATGGGCCCTAGAAAAAATTCCCCCATAGAAGTTTAATGTAGAAAAGTGTTAGTTATTTGAAGGTTTTGTTCCTTTGGTTGTTTGTGTCCAAACAATTGAGAGCTGAATTTGAGTCTGGAAGCCATCAAGTCTGGGAGAAAGCTCACAGATGTTTGGTGAATTTTCAAAGACAGAGTCAGTATAGACTCCAAGGAGAGAGGGAGTAGAATGTGTGCTTGTTTCTTTCCTTTGTTCGTGCAAAAATAGATTTGTGTTTATTTGCTAGAAAAAAAAATTTCTAGCATGATTAAAAGGTTCAGACATTAAGTGGTACATTTTGAAAGCGCTGCATAGCTATACGGCTTCCATTAACATCTGTGGGAGTTAAAGCCTCCGCTTCGCTATGAAAATGTAATCCACTCAGAGGCCAAGGATATTTCTGGGCTGTGGCAGAAAACGAAAACATTAGCAGAGAGAGAAAACACAGCGAGCCTTTTTCGCATCCCATGCTTTTCCTCTTTGGAATGGAAAGACTGTGCCCTACGACCTCTACCTGCACGCGTTCGGGGAACTGCTCGGCG
>NW_005877587.1:0-8505 GCF_000147115.1 Myotis lucifugus
CTCCTTTCTTGTCTGTGAGCAGCTCCTCGTTGTCTGTGCGCATCTCCTCGTTGTCTGTGAGCAGCTGCTTGTTGTCTGTGAGCAGCTCCTTGTTGTCTGTGAGCAGCTCCTCGTTGTCTGTGAGCAGCTCCTCGTTGTCTGTGAGCAGCTCCTCGTCTGTGCGCAACTCCTCGTTGTCTGTGAGCAGCTCCTCGTTGTCTGTGAGCAGCTCCTCGTTGTCTGTGCGCAGCTCCTCGTTGTCTGTGAGCAGCTCCTCGATGTCTGTGAGCAGCTCCTCGTTGTCTGTGAGCAGCTCCTCGTTGTCTGTGAGCAGCTCCTTGTTGTCTGTGAGCAGCTCCTTGTTGTCTGTGAGCAGCTCCTCCTTGTCTGTGCGCAGCTCCTTGTTGTCTGTGACCAGCTCCTTGTTGTCTGTGAGCAGCTCATTGACCTGGGTCTGCAGTTTCTTGGGGACTGTGTACATCTCCTCTTGCTCCCCTTTCAGCTTCTCGTACCGGGCCTTCCAGTGGTTCACCTCCAGCTGCAAATCATTCAGGGAGCTCTGAAGCTTCTTGCTGTGGGTCTTCAGCTCCTCCTGCTGGCCCTTCAGCCCCTCATACTGGGCCTGCCAGCGATACACCTCCAGCTGGGTGTCCTTCAGGGAGGTTTGAAGCTTTTTAGTGTGGGACATCAGCTCCTCCTGCTCCCCCTTCAGCTGCTGGTGCAGGAAATTGGCCCTGGGGTTGGAGAAACACAAGGCCATGGGGTGAGGCGCACTTGCAGGCTCTGTCCCAGTTGTGCAACCTTAATCAAAACTGCAACCTCTCTGGGCCTCAATTTTTTCATGTGTTAATGAATGGTTGAACAAAATCAGCGGTTTTCAAACTGTGTTCATTGGAGTTCTAGGAGGCTAACCCAGGTGCCCCACTGCGTACTGGGGGAGAAGGACAGGCAGGCTCTGACACCACTACAACAGAGCATCCCTATAAAAGTCCTTTCTACATGAGGCTTTGGCACATCTGCCTACTTGGAAAAAAACGTTCTTTGATTCAAACATTTAAACACTGAATCAGAACATTTCTGCTCTAAGACTCTATGTCTATATCCAGCTCTTCTCCCCAATTCCAAGCGCCTTTCTAATTGCAACTACTGAGATACACAAAATAGAAGATTCTGGAGTGTTACCTAAATCCACTTAAATTATTGTCATCATCATCATTATTATCACCCAACTGGGATTCCTTGGGGAAGATTTATACCGAAAAAGCTCATAGGACCAGAGGCTCATGGACTCAATGTGAACACAGGTGTGTGAAGTTTGGCCCACACAGCTTTTTAAAAACTTTTTGACATTTACTTATTTTGTTCTATTCTTTTTCATTTTAAAGTGTGTATGGTTTTATTAATTAACGTCTCTCCAATAAAGTCAACTAAAAAAATAAAATAACATCAAGAAGAACAGAACAAGATAAAAAGATTCTCCATTGTAGTCCTATGAATACTCTCAGGTTAGATTTAAGGGTCCCCGGCCTCAAATATGTTTCCAGGTCCTCCCAGTCCTCTGTCCCGCCCAAAAAAGCAGATTAATAAAAAACACAAACAAAACAAAAAAATAATTAGTGTATCAGCATTCCAAAATTTTAAGGTACCCATCAACATTCAGATATCTTCTTCTCAGGAAAGAAAAAAAAAAAAAAAAAAGAAAGCATAAAGAAGGAAGACCTGACAGTCCATCCTGCCTCCCAGCTGACAGCCTCTAGCTGGGTGTATTCTCCACCAGGGCCTGGTCTATCGCTGACTCTCCTTCCCCACCTGCTGGACCTGCCCGGCCACTGCAGGCAGCTGAGTTTACAGCCCCACAGCACATGTTAAATCAGGGCTGTGGGAAGGAAGGCTTCATGTGGTCACGCCTCTGGGTTGAGGCAAGACTTGGATTCGAATCCTGCCTGTGTCACGAACTAGGAGCATTGACCTTGAACAAGTTGTTTAATCTCCCTGAGCCTGTTTCCTCCTCTGTTGCTGTGGATTTTTTAAAGGATAACAATAGCTCAGTCAATTCTCGTGATTCACAGCATAATGTTCTACCCAACCACGCGAACCCTGAATGAGTGAGTACTGAACCTGTTCCCACCGGTTCCTGGGAGTCTCTGGTCACATTTTGTCAGCTCATTAAGACGTAAAGACGCCTCGTGTAATACACTCAGAGCCAACAGCACCATACCTGGGCCCGAATGACCCTTGTGTGCCACTCGAATATTCCCCATGAGGCCCAAGTGCAGCATTGCACTTGGGAACACTAGACAGCACTTCAGCACTCCATTTTGGGGCCATTTCAAATGGCGAAATCGCCACCGAAGTGCAGAAAACGGAACACCATGGCACTCAGTGGCCCATGAAGAGGACGCTGGTTGGTGAGAACTGAAACACAGCTGGGGTCAAAGGCCTTGTTCAACCTCCGCTGCAAATGTGCACATCAGGCGACTCCAGTATCTCCCACTCTGGGCACGTCCATGACAGGCCACGGGCACTGATTTGGGGGTCACCGGTACATTTCAGCCAGGAGGTGAATTCACAAATGGGAATGCATGGATGCTGAGGACCAAGCCTCTCTCCCTCACGGGATCACTGGTGTTAGAGGATGCAGGTGCCCCTGCCCGACAGTCATCAGCATCATAACTGTGGGAGGGAACGTTGTCCAAACCTAGACAATGCCCCAGCCCAGCTGCCAAGTTATTCGTTCCAGCCACCAGCTGGAGTCCCCTTTACCTCGTTACCCACCAGCTGCGTCCAGGGCAGGGTTGGTAAAAATGCACCATCACCAGGGGTCTCACTTGAGCTCAGCTCAGCAGGTGCTGAGTGAGTGGGTCAGACTGACATCCCAGCAGAGGCCCTGCAGGGGGCCTGGCGGTTACCTGTCCAGCTCTCGCTGCAGCCTCTGGTTCTCCTCTGCAGCCATGGCGCTCGTCCTCTGCTCCTGCTGCAGAGCCTCCTGCTCTGTGGTCAAGAGCATCCCCAGCTGATCCAGCGCCGCCTTATGTTGGATCTGGTCCTTGTAGCTGTTGAAGGGAAACATACCCACTAGGAATGGGCACCCAGGGAGACCTCAAAGCCTTGGTGAGCAGCTTCTCTCTGCAAGCTGAGGGAGAATGAGATGGACAGGGGATGGGGCTGGACAGAGAGAGGGATAGACACTGGGCCAGCTCGGGGGGTCCCCTGCAGCCCAGAAGCCAAGCCCTCTGCTCCCACTCGACATGTCTCCATGGTCTCTTCCATCCCTGTCAAAGCAGCCTCCCTCCTACATCCCACTGGGAACAAAACCACTGTTTTCTGGACTCCACACCCTTCTCAAAGAAACCACTGCACATACAGCATAATTCCACAGCCAATAACAGCTGATGCCCCTCACCGGGCCCTGGGTGAGCCCTCCGCCCCAGCTCAGGAACAGCAGTCTCTCTGCTCTGAGCCAGGCAGCTGGGGGGCCAGAGGCTTGCCTGGTGAGGCCCAAGCAGCCATAATGGGCAGCTGCACACCCTGCTCCTCAAGGAACCCCCAGTCCAGCCCTTGCCCTCACCCTCCCTCAGCCTCCCCCTCAGTTCGGGCTTTTATTTCCTTCCTGTCTCAGTCTGCAGAGGGTCCCGCACAGCCTCTCTGGAGGGCAGCAGAGCACAAGAGGGAGCCCCTGACCAGCTCTAGGCTGTTCCTCCTCCTGCAGGAACCTTCACTGTTCAGGTGACTCAGGGGCCTTCCCAGGTCCAAGGTGGAGACTGAGTCATCACCATTCAATCTTCCCCAGGCAGGCAAATGCCTTTCCAGACCTCCTTCCTGAGGTGTCCACACCCAGAGACAGACTGACAGAGACCAACCAGGTTCCATGGTTTCAGCCCCTGCCCTCAGCCCTCCATCCCGCCCCCCACCATCCCATATCAGCTGTATTTGTACCATCTGCCTGGAGCCAAGACTTGTGTAGACTCAGACGCAGACTCAGATACCTTCTGGGCAGCTGTTGGAAGACAAACTTTCCTTCCTGTGGCCTTTAGCCACAAGTGGAGGCTGCCCAGACATGGGAAATGGAAGGTGGGGATGATGGCTCTGCTGGGCTTTCAGGGTGGCGATCTTTCTCATCCAGGTTTGACAAACAGGGCTATGGACCATTAGGGTCCCCACCTCCTGCTTCCCTGTTGTGTCTTGGAAAAGCACAGGATCAAGCATATCGCAACCATTAGTAACCACCCTCCTGCAGGGCAGAAACTGAGAGTCCTACTCCCCACTGAATCCTGGGTAGGAGGCTTGACACCCAGTGCATGTGCGCCAGGGGAATGAAGGAGTGAGTGTCCCAGTCACGTGTCAGGTGAAATGAATACAGAGCCCCCGGCCTGTGTTCCAGGCACCTACACCTCCAACCTGCATCCTTGCTGCAGACACACCAAGGGCTTCCAGCTATCTGTCCAACCAGCAAAAACCATTGAGTCACACAGTAGGTCCATCAAGCAAGGAGTCGTAGGCAGAACAATGAACTCCTCCCTCAGAGCAGTCAAATGCCACCTGCACAAACCTTCCCATGTGAACAGACATAAGAATATATCCACACGGTTATCATAGGGCATTGAGGGTAAGGCCCGCAGCACCTGGTGCGGGGTGGGCACCACGGGAGGCTCCCATCAGTAGTCAGCTGGGTGCATTCCCACCATGTTAGACAGCACCACGCGCCCAGTGGGTGCTCACTAAGCATCTCGTGAACACAGGATGGGTGCGTAGGAGGCAGAGAAGGAGTTGCCAAGAGGCAGAAGATACTCATTCTGGCGGGAAGAAACGAGAGTCTGATAGGAGCAGACGTCCCGGCACCCCCAAAGGAAGGGAATCTGGGTGGAGAAAGGGGTGGAAGGCTCTGGAGAGAGTCCACAGGAAGCACTGGGTGAGTGTTTAAATGAACGTCCTCACCCCCAAGTTCATGCAGCAGCAGGCGCCCTCCACAGGCTCTGCAGGCTCAGCGCCCTCCCTGGTCCCTGTGATGCCAAATCCCTGCACCTCACCTGCTCCCAGGGAAGCCCCAGCCTTTGCCTGGCATTTGCTGAGGCAGAGGCAAGGGAAGACCTCAGCAGTGATAACTCACAAGCACAGAAAGTGGACAGCTCCCTCCTGTGCTGCTCCAAGTGTGGGAGAGCCTCTCTTTAGCGCATCTCCCCACCCCCCCCCCCGCTGACCTTGGAGTTCTCTGTACATCTCAATTTCTCCAGGCTCTGGGGTCCACTGCACCTGCTGGGGGCATTGCAATCAGGGATCTGCCTGGGTTGGAGCTCAGCTGAAGTTGGCTGACTACATGCACACAAAGCCCTGATTTGAAAACATGCAAAGTTAAGAATTTATGCATTTAAGGTACATCAATTTTACCTTTAAAAAGGTATATGGAGAGCCGAAACCGGTTTGGCTCAGTGGATAGAGTGTCGGCCTGCGGACTGAAGGGTCCCAGGTTCGATTCCGGTCAAGGGCATGTACCTGGGTTGCGGACACATCCCCAGTGGGAGATGTGCAGGAGGCAGCTGATCGATGTTTCTCTCTCATCGATGTTTCTAACTCTCTATCCCTCTCCCTTCCTCTCTGTAAGAAATCAATAAAATATATTTAAAAAAAAAAGGTATATGGAGAGTCAGAGGTAAAGGTGACATGAGAATGGCAGAGGATTGGTAATGCTGCTGCAGGTGATGGGAACACGGGGTTTTCACTATACTATTCTGTACACGTCCATATATTCAATACTTTCCAAAATTAAAAGTAAAAAAAGAAAATCAGAAGCCCAGACTTGGAGACTTGGACAGGGAAATGGCCTGGGGAGCTTGGTAAGGCACGCCCCTGAAAATCGGCAGCTGTGGTGACTTCCCCTCCTGGTCCTTGGTGTGGAGAGAAAAGGAAGAGGGGGTAGGAATGCCCAGGGGAGCTGGGACGCCAATGCTGACACCTGGTTTCCCTGAGCCGGGATTAGTGGGCACACCCTTCTCCCCTGGGGGACCCTCCTGCCCCTCAGTCTCCAGCCGCACCAACTCCACATCGCTGAGGGAGATGGTGGATTTACTTCTCTTCACTGTGAAGCAGCGGGACAGAGGAAACATGAGGGACCAGAGTGAAGGAGGGACAGGAGCCCGGGGAGCCCGTCAGTCACCCCCAGCCGCAGGCACCCACCTGTCACTGAGAGCCTTGCCCACCAGCTCCAGGGTCCGACGCAGCAGTGTCTTATGGCGGCGGTATTTGTCCAGAAGGGCCTTGTGCTCCTTAGTCAGGTGCTCGTGGAGTGCGCCTAGGCTCGCGTGTTCCTGCTGCAGGGCCTGGTGGGCTGCCACCAGCTGCTGGTGCTGGAGCTGAGTGTCCTGCTCTGTGAGCACAGTGTGCGAGGCGCTCTGGGAGCTCAGAGTGGAATTTTCCACCTGCTGGAGGGAGAAGGAAATGACGCCTCATCAGGTGCAGGCCCAGGGGGACCACAGACTCCGGATCCCCAGGTCCCCACACGCAGTGAGGGACCAACAGCGGGTCAAGTGCAGACACCAAAATAGCAGGACCCTCAGGAGAGGCAACACCCAGCCGAGCTGAGGACAGTTCTCCCTGCACTCAAGGAACTGCTCTGGGAAGGCCCACGGCAGAAACGGACTGTCCCATGGGCCTAAGCTTAGTCCTGGGCCCCTCCCTGCACATGTGACCTTTCTTGGCAATTTTTGCCCTTTCTCTGGATAACCTCCTTGGGTACCCTCTCTGAATACTTTGAAAAGTGCATGGAAATTCAGTAAGGACACAGAGAACCTGAACAGCACTACCAACCCATTTCACCGATATTTACACAACACCCATCCAACTGCATTCAAAGCACCAGAGAGTTGACCGGGGAGGAACCGTCCTGACTCATTCTGAGGCCAGAATTACCCTGGTGTCCAGCTGCTTGTCCCGCTCCAGACCCTCAGGCTTCAGGGTGTCCAGAGACGTCTGCAGCCTCTGGTTCTCCAGCAACAGGTCCTGGCTTTCCCACTCGAGGGCGTGGACCCTCTCAGGGGCCGTCGTCAGGGCGCTGACCTCCATGGCCAGCTTCTCGATCTCCTCCTGCAGCCGATGCAGCTCCTGCTCAATCTCCTGTGCCCGCACCACGTGCTCCTTCACCCGCACCTTCATGTGCTCCAGCTCCTGTGCCTGCGCCGCCTGCGCCTTCACCTGCTCCAGGTCCCGGCACAGCTGCCGCCGCTCCCACTCCATCATGGTCACTTTCCTTTTGGTGTCCGTCACCGTCTGGAGGAGGACTTTTTGCTCAGTCTTCCTGCCCTTCATGCGGGCCTTGCTGCCTGTCTGTGAACTGTCCCACAGTGAATGCAACACTTTTTTCAGATCCTTGAACTGCAGGAAAACACAATGGAAACAACACAGGCATGATTTCAGTCCAAATGGAGGCCCAAAGTGTAGGCCTGGAATGTCCATCTCATCATGGACCCAAAGGACGTCCTAACATTTCCCAAAGGCCTGATATGGACACAAGGTGAAGGGCATGGAGATCCCCACCCAGACAGTTCAAGTCTAAACACTTTCACAGAATCCAGATGGCACAGAAACAGAAACTGCATCTTCTCCTAAAACAATGGAAGTGATTTCCTTGGTGCTTTTTACCCTGGTCCACAGTGGTGCGAGAGCTGACCGCCCACCCCTGTGGCTGCTCCTCACACCACTCTCCCCTGCAGACATTGCACATGATCTTCCCTCTGCTGTGAATGCTCACCTGCCTCCACCCCCAGCCTCCAGCTTCTCTGGCTTCTTCTCATCATCGAGGGCTCAGTGTGATTGACAGCTCCTCAGAGAAGCCCTGCACCAGGATTCTAAATGTCCTGCACCTAATAAGACTCTCCCTGGACCCACGTATATTCCCTCAATAGCACACGTCTTAAGTCACCTGGCTTGTCACCTGTCATTCCACCTCGTAGACTGGAAGCCATATTTGGGGAGGGTGGATGCATGCCTCTTAAGTCTACACAGCACCACCCCAAGCCCCTTTTCTGCAATACTAGAGAGGCTGAAGAACTCAAGTACCTGATACCCAGCCTCCCTTGCAGCTAGGGTTAGTCATGTGTCCGGCATGGCCAATGAGATGTACACAGAGGATCCCGGGAGGCCTTCCCTCTGTCTCTTCACCCTCCACATTCTTCCTGCCCACTTCTTGGCAAGGTACAACAGCCACGGCCAAGATTGGCAGAGCAGGAAGGGAGAAGCCTGATTTCTGGGTGGTGTCCCTGAGCCACTGCCCCAGCACTGGGCTGCCTACCCTAGGACTTCCTGTAATGTGGGGGTGGATTAACCCTGGAGGTTCTCCAGAGCTATGAGTGGGAAGCAGGACATCTGAAGGGGGATCTTTGTCCTGCAGGCTATCTCATGAGCTGCAGACATTTAGCAGCATCCTGGCCTCTCCCATCACAGCCAGGAGCACCTCCCCTCTCCTCCCCCAAGTCATGACAATCATAACCAAGATGCCCATTGCCCCCCAGCAAGAGTGCGGGTCAATGGCTAAGC
>NW_005877588.1:0-8505 GCF_000147115.1 Myotis lucifugus
ATTCTCTCTCATCACTGATGTTTCTATCTCTTGCTCCCTCTCCCTTCCTCTCAGAAAGCAATATATATATTTAACACCAAGAATTAGAGAAAATGAATCAGCATTTCCACTGCTCACGTGGTCCCCAACCTGAGATACAGGAGGCTGGAAGCAGCTCCTGAATCCCTGTGAGCCTCATTTTTTTTCCTTCACATTTAAAATGATGCTCGACTAGATGATCCCAAAGTTCTTCCCAACCTAAAATGCCATGATTATATATCCCTTTAAAAACCATTTTTTTAAAAATTCAGATTATAAAGTAATATATGCTTGGAAAAAATATAAGTAAGAATATGTACATTACTAATAATTCCACCACTCACATATAACCATTTGGTGTACATTTTTCTAGGTAATGCTCTGAGTCTCTAAACACACTCACACACAACCACAAAACCATCACAACCACAATAAGACACGGGGATCTCCTTCCTGCTTTATCTCGAAAGACAATGCGAGCTCCTTTCCTGTTTTAGCACTTAAGTGCGTAACAGTGGAGGTTCTGGCAACTAAAACTGCACAGGCAGCAGCTCCATTTTTCTCAGAATCAAGTGAAAACGAACAGGCAATTAAAAGTTACTGAACTGCAAGGTAAAATTACTTCCCTGCTCTGCTGCTACTGACTAAAGAGGGGAGACAATGAAAATCATATTTAGAATTAAGATAGAACTATACGGAACATAGCCGTCTGCTCCACTGAAATGGAGTCTATAAACATTACACATAATCAGCAGCACTTCAATCATGCTCTTCGCTCACAGTTAGATGGAAGATTACACAAAACAAATGTGCAATGTTCAAATTTGTGGACGTGCCGTTACTAAGCCCTCTCACTCCCCCCCTCTAGCGCTCCTTTTCTTTTTTGAACGGACGTGCCCGGATTCAAACGGGTCTACACAAGGGACCGTTTACCCGACAAGCCTCCCTAGCTCAGTATTCATTCCATAGAATTAATATTCAAAATGGTGTTTAGGTTCCTAGGCTAGTTCACAAAGGCCAGTGTATTAAAAGAAGTGTTTCCAAAGGACAACATGAAGAGTACTATGGGGAAAAAAAAAAGTACTATGGAAACAAACCACCGTAGCAATGATTCTTTAAACCAGGGGTGGGGAACCTTTTTTCTGCCAAGGGCCATTTGCATATTTATATCATCATTCATGGGCCATACAAATTATCAACCTAAAAATTATGTTGCTATGAAAAAAAAATCTCCTAGATTTATTAAATTTTGAGTCCCGCCTGCAGTTGCCTTGGCAGGGCCAGACTAAATGATATGGCATGCGGGCCAGATGTTCCCCATCCCTGCTAAAGCTTGCATTCAGAGTTCAATCTTGGAAGTACAGGAATAGACCTCCTTTTCTAAAAATCACATGGTAGCCCCCATCCTTAGAGACAAATGGACAGTGTAAGAAGACAAAGTTTGCAGAAATTCAATCAGGAGAACCAGGTGCCAGAGATCTAGGAAAAGAATTAGCATTGCGATGGAAAGCAGGAAATAGCATGAGGTGAAACAAATCTTTCAGAATAAGTTTAAGATAAAGAAATCTTCGAAGAAGTTTAAAAAATGAGAGAAGTCATGACCAAAAGACTCTCAACTAAAGAAACTTTTAAGGAATGTACATCTGAAAAATAAAACAATCCCGGGGCGGGGGGGTACAAAATAGACAAAGGAAAGGAAATAAAATGGTAACACCTTAACCCTAATCCTATACCCCAAGGGGAGAGTGGGAATGTAAACAATTTCACTAGGAAAGTTAGTGTGCACCCTCCATATCCATTATATACATTCCAACAATCCCACTCCTGTGTCTGCTCTAGAGAATTTCTTATTACCCAGAGTCACATACGAGAAGGTTCAAGGAGCACTATTTGTAAGAGCAAACACTCATAACCACCCAAACATCCACAAGTGCTGGAGTGGGTACCAATATTGTGGTTTATTCACTCAAAAGAAGGATATACGGTGGTAAGAACAAATAAATTAGATGCTACTGGACGTAGCTATCTCGGGGGAAATAGAGAAGCACAGACAGTGCTTCAGACATTGGTGGTGGCTTGTTTCTTAAAGTCATGTGCTGGGCACAGAGACTTTCATTACATTTCAGTCTATAATGTGCATTATATAATTTCTGAATGTAAAAATATTTCCAAAATAGAAAAAGACATTTAATATTATTAATTGTAATTTAATAATTATGACTAACAAGTTTAAATCAGAAGATCAGCTTCTATTTTAAAGTGCAAATCTTTCAAATTTGGGGTTTTTATTTTTTTTTAAATCACATTTTTAAAACCCGCATCAAAAATTTCAGTGTAATTGGGGCTGTCCTCTGAGGCAGCAGTTTCAAAGTGCCAGTGGAGTAATAACGACCGGAGTGATACCAACGGAGAGTTGAAAATATCTGTTTGTTTAATTATTTTAGTTTGTGGTTCAGTTTTATGGCATTTCCTCACCATGAATTATATATTGCAGATGCATTATGCAAGATGAAAACAAAGAGCATGCGGCATAAAGTCGCAGTGCCTCACACCACAGGCATTTTTTAGTGTCCAATGTGGTTCAGTGACTGCACCTAGGCGTACTCATCTCAAAGTCTTCCATCTCCAAAATGACTGAATCCTGTTCCCATAGCGAGGGAAGACCCTGGACTGACTCGATCAGCAGCAAAAGCATTGGTTTTGTTCCCAAAAGGAAGGACCTCCTCTCTGTCATTTACACTTTTCTTCACTCCAAATACTTTCATCCAACTTAGTCAACTAATTTATAAGAAAACTAGAGGCCCGGTGCATGGATTTGTGCACTGGTGGGGTCCCTCAGCCTGGCCTGTGCCCTCTTGCAATCTGGGACCCTTCAGGGGATGTCAAACTGCCAGTTTCAGCCCAATCCCCGCAGTCCGAAACCAGCAATCTGACATCCCCCCAAGGATATAGTAGTGCTCAAAGCAGCAAGTGGCCAGGGAGAAGCCTGAGCCCAGGCCAGGTACCGCGCCACTCCCACTCATCCCAGCCCTGCTGCGCCTACCGCTGCCGCTTGGTAATGCTGCCATGAAGGCAGGAGAGGCTTGTGCCACCAGAGCTGCATTCACCATGAGCCTGGCATAGGGTGCCCGTCGGTTAGCTGAGCGGCGCTCCCTCTGTGGGAGCACACTGACCACCAGGGTGTAGCTCATGCATTGAGCATCTACCCCCTGGTGGTCAGTGCGCATCATAGCGACCGGTCAAATGGTCCAGTGGTCACTCAGGGTTTTATATGTATAGGTAACTCAAACGCTAATACTAATTTACAAAATGAATTCTGTAATTCAACCCATTTCCAGTCATTCATCCACACTTACGGAAACCAAACCTGCATGAAGAAGACTGTCAGGGCTGAGAGGGGAGAAGCGGGTAATGCAGTGATGGCGAACCTATGACACGCGTGTCAGTGGTGACACGCGAACTCATTTATTTGGTTGATTTTTCTTTGTTAAATGGCATTTAAATATATAAACTAAATATCAAAAATATAAGGTCTTTGTTTTACTATGGTTGAAAATATAAAAAAAAATCTATATGTGACACGGCACCAGAGTTAAGTTAGGGTTTTTCAAAATGCTGAAACACCGAGCTCCAAAGGTTCGCCATCACTGGGGTAATGCCTCAGAAGTGCAGGGGTGACCCCAGGCCTGGAAGCGTGGATGCAGGCAGAGAAGCTGCCTTCGGCCACAGCCTATAGAAACTCCTCGGGACAACCTCTCATACTCACTGCCTCTGACCCCTCAGCACTAACTTCACCGCCACTTACCTCTCCATCCTCATCTCCTTCAGTTCTAACCAAAGTTATAGTCTTTCCTTTCAGAAATACAACATAGTTACTTTGGCAAGACATATCCCTCTTCTACCCAGAGGACAAAAGGAGGTATTCAGACGGTAAAGTGTATAATAACAACCTACAGCTTTCTAACCCTCTCCACCACATCCCCACCTTCATCCCTCCTCAGTAAGCTTTTCTGGCATTCAGGACCATTCCAAACTGATGGATGGCTTAAACCTTCACAAGCAAGATGTTTCCGCAGCATTCTAAAATCATCACTTCAAGTGACTAAACAATTCTCACCAGGAAGGGCTTGAATTATGACATGTGGAACATGTTACCCTCATTTAGCCAGATGAAAAAAATCAGATCAGTGTTTCAATAAATATCCACGAAGTGTTATACCTGAGTCTTTTATCTAGTATGTGATTTGCATGAGGCTAGCCTGGAGGTAGGGATGGGTTTGTTTGGTAAAGGGATAGAAAAGAAACATGGTACCTTACAATAAGGATGTTATAATTGAGGAGGCCTGCACTCAGAGAGAATTAGATGAAATATGGAAAGCAATGTAATGAAGTGCCAAATGATTCGGCAACGATAGTAAGTGACACAGAAGTTCAAATGAGAGACAAGTCAGCGCCATCGGTACTAAGGGAAGACTTCCAAGAGGGAGTAAGAACAGAGCAAAGATTAGGGGGATGGATGAATGAACAGGAGCAGAAGAGTCAGAGAGCTGAAGGAGGGCATTGCTGGCTATAGAGATAGAATATGGAATTAAACTCAAGCATGGAAGATAAGCAGGGGCTATAACCATGAGATGGGAAGTGGAGTTTAATGTCTGATCCCAGTAGCTGCTCTGACGAGGATATACAGAGGAGGGCCACAGATACCCAGATGTCTGGCTGTTTTAGTCATTGAACTAATGGAATGTGCATCTGATGCCATCTGATTCAGGCGGCAATGGTTTGTACTCTCCTTTCCTCTGGTAATTTGCTGGCAGCACACACCTTCTGTCATGCCAAATTACTGCAGCCCTGGAGTTGTGTAAGAAAATCTGGGGTGGCAAATTAAGTCTGTGCCATCCTACAAGGATTTAGGCATCCAGGACTGATTATTAACAACCAGAGAGCTGGGGAAGCAAGGAGAAAATGATCACCTTCTAAGGCCAAAGTCCCAAAGCCAGAAACCATGTAAACATTAACATTAGGCAGTCTCATTGAAACACAAGCACCGCTTGGCCTTCAGCCATGGGCAATTCAGACTGGCAGTAGTGTATGTAGGCAAACCATAATATAATAGAAAATATGTAGCCGGGACGCATGTCTCGACACCAAAGAAACACACGACATAACCAGTAACACCCAAAATGGCACTGTCACCAGTACGACACATATTGGCTTCCTGTCTATATGCCTACATCTAAGGAACTATGGAACTAACAGAGATTACCTTATTGATTTCAATATGTCCTATTAAAACAACGCGTGAGCTGAGATTTGTTCACTGAAATCAATACACTGAAGTTCATGTCTAAGACAGAGGAAGATTTTCCTTTACCATCCTATGGACCAGTGACGTCATTTATACCTTTGAACTTTAGTTTAAACAGTGCCTAGAATTATAATTTTGGGGTGAAAAAAAGGAACACATAATGTTACAAAATGGAAATTCTTTTTTCTTTTAAGTGATAGTACCTTCTAATGAATGGGAGGAAATGAATAGTGACCACCCTTTTAAAGGTAGCGAAGGGGAGAAGCATGATGCTTCTTGTCTGACTTTGTTTTACATTGGGGAAAATCACAGGGATTCGCAGTAATTAACCTTACTCTGTTCTGCCTTCAATTTCACAATAATGACAATATAACAATATTCCACTCTCTAGTAAAATAATACATAATAAAATAATAAATAACCATAAATAGCTAGTATCATGTTACATTAAACAACAGTATTGCGGGAGGCCTATGGCAAGGCTGGGACTGAATGGAGGGGGGCAAAGAGGAGGAGAATGGGGGACATCTGTAATAATAATATATTACATGATTTAAAAACATTATCTCACTTAAACTTTACATTTACTGTAATGTATAAGTATTATCATCTTCATTTTACAGATGAGAATTAGCCAAGTTACAAATGAAGCTTAGCTTAGTCAAGTGGCCCACCCATGGCCACAGAGCTAAGACAAAGATAAAGTCCAAAAAGAGCCAGGACTAAGTCATATATTAAATGATATGCTATATTTATGGTTCTACATACTTACTGATTAATCACTATGTGCACTTCAAGGCAGAACTGGGTTTAATCTAGAGGCTGAGCGCTGACTGCCTAGCCAGGAGGGTTGCAGGGCCACTTCCCCTTTATCACCTCAGCTCTATAAAAGAAGAATGGCTTCAAACACAATGATTTAAAAGAAAAAGGTACTCCAAATACTGCTTAATTGGCTGTTGTCTGTGGCAGGGTACAAACAGGAAATTTGGATTTAATAACTTGGCCCATCAAGAACCAATCTGTTCACTTATGTATTAAGTTTTTACGGTGGAGTGTTTTTAATATACTTGATAACTAGAAGATGCTTTCTTCAGTGTGAACACACATTCTAAATAAGGAATTGACAACAGTGATTTCTTACACAAGGAGTTTTTCAGATGATAATTCTTTCAGAATTATGTTACTCTGTAACTATGAAAAGCTCTCTAATCTATCACTAGATTTGACAACTAATAAGGATGAGTGGAGGCAGGATATGAATTTAAATATAGATTCATTCCTTGCCGTCACCAAAGATTTACATCTAAGTCAATGCTATTTATTTTATCCCACTGGTTATATTTCAAGTCATTCATCCCAAAATTACACAAAATAGTAAATCTTGAAAATTTAAATTCTAAAGCTATGATTAAAAAACTTTAAAGGCCACTATGAGCTCTGAAGACAGTCCCTTTCTGGATACCGGTGTTTTGTCTGTAAGCCATTCTGTATTAATCAGCCCAGTAACACTTTAAATGATGATTTCTCCCATGATACAAAACAATTGTAGCATTAATTTTCATTAATAACTATCACTTTTAATAAAATAATTTATTTAGTTGTGTGATAGGCTATATTAAAATTTAGTAAAATGCAAGCATAAAAATCTATTAAACAGTGTTCTTCCAAGATTCAGCTCATAGGTGACATCCTCCATAAAGCTTTATCAGAAACCTTCTTCCACCCTATTAACAAATCCCTTTGGGGCCATGGTACCTTCTACAGTTATCCAATGCCTACTGTTGTTCAAGTAACACATTGTAACAGTAATCCTCAAACTTGATCATCAGCAGAATATCCTGGAGTGCTGGTTAAACTACAGTTTGCTGGGCCCCACCCTTAGAGCTCCTGATATAGTAGGCTTGGGTAGGACACAAGAATTTCCATCTACCAAGTCCAAGGTGATGCAGATGATGCTGGGGACTGGGGTCCACAATTTAAGAAACACTGCTTTTATAGTGTTTCAGTTCCATAGTCTGCCTCCCACTATGAGACTAGAACCACTGAAGAGTAGACACGTTGTCTGGCACACACTGGGTGCTCGGTATGATATTTCTGAATAAAAAGTTGCAGAGAGGCCCCTGCAATGTTTGAGAAAGAACCAAATGGAAGACAGGAAGGCTGAACACTGTGGGTTGTGGGTAATGAATGGATGTAGCACCTATGGAAACTTTCTTCACAGCCTAACATTTTATTCACATCACTGGAAAGTCAGCATCCTAATTTTATAAATGGTTTGGTGACTA
This sequence comes from Myotis lucifugus, assembly GCF_000147115.1. Classification (NCBI taxonomy): domain Eukaryota; kingdom Metazoa; phylum Chordata; class Mammalia; order Chiroptera; family Vespertilionidae; genus Myotis; species Myotis lucifugus. The sequence goes on from NW_005877588.1 coordinate 7,609, forward strand.
GCACCATCATTTAAAGAAAAATTCAGTGTATAAATCAATACTTCACCTAGCTCCCTCTAAGTCCTATTCCAAAGTGTGTCTGTATTTATTTGTTCATTAAGCAAATATTTAGCAAATATTACTATAAGAAAGCCAATGAATAGGAAAATATGGAAAATACCAAGTTGAAAAAATACAATCCTCCATTTTAATTAAAAGTGATCCAACAAGTAGTATCATGCAATTACAGGTACATTGAGTACCAACTGCCTAAAACAAAAGAGATGTTTTAGAAAGTCAAAGTAGTTCAGTGTGGATGAAGAGGTGGGTATCAGATGGGGAGTTATAAAAAGCTGGTAAACTATGGGGCCAAGGAAGGAAAGGTTTTGAATGTAAGACTTGGGAATTTGAACTATTTTAACTTATTGTGGTAGGAGTGAGAAGAAAGCAATACTTCAGTGAGCAGGGTGTAGGCTTGAGTAGAAGACTAGAGGTAGGAGAACTACTAGTGAGAAAGCAATTGAAATGGTCTTTTATAGAAGGTATTGGGACAGACCTAACCAGGTGCACCAGGCAGCAATAAGACTGAATACGGAGCCAAAAAGGAGAAAGTAATTTAATTTAAAGGTTTTGAGACTCAGTGACACACACACAACACAAACAAGCAATAACAAAACAACACACACACACACACACACACACACACACATCAATGGGTGTGCCATTTAAGAGCCTGAGAAGCCAAGAAGACAGAGTCAAGTTCCCTAAAGCCAATGAATCTTAAGCTTTAGGGTCACTCACCTATAGGTTCTTCTCTCCCTGGGTGAGAGAAACCTTAGCAATTGTTCACCTAGCCATATAATTTTGTTAAATTTGTAAAAGTCACTCCCATCTCTATTGTTTAAGCTTTTATCTCAG